>NC_071402.1:127565337-127850337 GCF_017976375.1 Cuculus canorus
TCCTGGCTTGTATCAGAACTAGTGTGCCTAGCAGGAGTAGGGAAGTGATTGTTATTGAAGTGAGATGGGTGTTGGTCTCTTCTCCCAGGTAAGGAGTGACAGAATGGGAGGAAATATCCTCAAGTTGCTCCAGGGGAGGTTTAAACTAGATATTCGGAAGTATTACTTCACTGAAAGCTTTGTCAAGCATTGTAAGAGGCTGCCATAGGGAACTGGTTGACTCACCATCCCTGGAGGAATTTAAAAGATGTGTAGAAGTGGTGCTTAGGGGCATGTTTTAGTGGTGGACTTGGCAGTGTTAGGTTTATGGTTTGACTTGATGATCCTAAAGGTCTTTTCGAAGCTAAATGATTCTGGGATGCCACAAATATCTGAGTTGCCCGAATACATGTAAGTAATGGTGAAGCTGGAGACTTAGGGACAAGTGCAAGCATACTTTGATCAGCATACCCAACTGTGGTCTGGTCCAAGCCTGCCATTTACTTGTATGCATCAGGCTTCTTGTGTAGCTCAAGTCTTGAGAGGTTGTATGGTGAATATCCCTGGTGATGAGAGAGAGGAGAAAGTCAGTATCTCCATCAGCTCTTGCTCATGGAAGGTTAGGAAGTTGCATGGGTTTCTGTGGAACAGGAGGGTTATAGAAACACTGAAGTATTTGTTAAGACCTCTGGCCACTTAAGGACGTTGTAAACTTTCCACCTCTGTATGTCCTTGGACTCTGTTGGCAGAGTGGAGATAAGGGCACTGCAAAAACAGTTTGTGAGAAACCTGATGTGGTACAATAGAAGAGAATGGCAGTTAACCTCTCAGCTCTGGTACTATAAAGAGAGTTTCTTGCTCTCTGTCACCTTTCTACTGCACAGCTAAAAGGGCATGCATAATGTTTCTTTTAAGGTTCAGCAAAGGGGAGAAGGATGCAATCTGCTTTTGGTGCTTCCCTGTTTCTTGCGAGAGCTTGTTTTTGGCTGAGCAAGGTCTTCTGCTGGCCCTTGCTCCTCCTTGTGATGCGCTGGTGAGCAGGGATTTCAGTCTTTGCTGAGCCAGAAGGATGTGGTGACAAAGGTTTCCTTGACTTTGAAGTCATGGATTGTCTGCTGAATGGTAAATTAGCTTGTAAGTACGCACCCTCATGGAAAGCAATTGCCAAGCAGTACAAAATTGTTTTGAATTGCAAGACCCGTACTTCCGTTTCCCATCCCAGGGTGTAATTGAAGAGGTCCTTGCACAGCCATATCAGTGTACAGAGCTTGTTAAAGGGATGCTGGCTAACAAAACTTTTGCATCCAGAAAGCCTGGATGGTGGCAGTCCCTGTGTGAAGAGTGGATGCATTGCTTGCCTCTGTCATAGTACAAAAGCGTGTTCCTTGGAACACGGGCTCGGAAAGCACCACAGATGAAAGGGATGCTCTTGAGTTATGCAGAGTTAATTCAGAAATAGCTGTTACTATTGTTTGGATCAGCAAGAGATCAGATATAACAAAAGAAGAGATAGTAGCTGTCCACAGAGTGTTTTGACTGCTTTCATATGCCAGCATGCTGGTATTCATGTTACTTTAAGTGTTTTTGAAAAGTTGGGGATTGTTTCCAGGTAGATGTTGCCTGTGGAAGGTAACATTTTAAATGACTTGCCATGTGATTATGGTAGTTGGACATTCTTTATTTTAGGATGAAGTAGCTTGGTGGGGTTTGGCTTATTGTTTTATTTAAACAATTAATTTAATGTAGAAACTATATTGTTCTCAAAATAGCTGAATTTACTAAAATTCCATGGAGTGCTTGGGCTTAGTGGTAAGTTGACTGAGGTGAATATTACCATAACTTTTTGCAGGGGCACGGGAACTCTGAAAGTCCCAGAGGTTGTTGTGACAGATCTAAGGGTCCCTGCAAAGACTGAAAAATGATGCGATACATACTCATTTTATCACTTATTCCTTCTTGTCTCTGAAGACTTATCTGCCTTTCACTCTGCTGCCACTTGTGACAGGAATATACTTCACCATCCAGAATGTTTCAGGTTTTTGTACTGTGATGCTGTTGAGAAATTTCTGGGATCCTCTGGGATCTTCCTTGCCTTCCTAGATTTTGTTGTTTTCCTTGGATCTGAGGCTTGTGTAATGATGTTGACAGTCCTGTTGACCATGTGCATACTTGTGTGATTCTTCTGCCTCATAATACGTGTCTTTGCTTCTCTCTGCCTTCCATGTCTTTCATATACTTGTATGATGTTTCAAATTAAGCTTTCATACAATATTGTTAGGTTTTATGATTCCAGTGGGAAGATCAGGATCTCGACATGTAAATAGCTTTGAGTTTTTGGTTTGGCACCTAATGGCATTCTGACTGGGGCCCTCTATTCTTGTAGTGCTGCCCATAATTGTCAGCCTTGGGAGTGCTTCTTTGTTTGGTTGTTATTTCAGGCCTATGAGCCAAGTCCAGTGCCTGTAATCTTTGGGTGGCATGGCTTGGGCTTACCTCTGTACTGAGCCTGGAAGAATTAGAGGTTTTCTGGTGTGAGTTGAAGGTGTGACTTTGCACAAATTCGGTTTATGTGAGTGTGTGTTTGAAATTAATCTGAGATTACTTCAGTTTGGCCAAAATGAGTAAGTAGCAAGTTTGAACATTGCCAAGATTATCTGTTCTCTGCTTCAAATTGGACAAGGTGGATTGACGAGCCGAGGTCATTTGTGAGTCTTTCAACAAGACTAAGTGTTGAGTCATGCACTTGGGTCACAACAACCTCATGCAACGCTGCAGGCTTGGGGACAAATGGCTGGAAGGCTGCCTGGTAGAAAAGGACCTGGCAGTGCTGGTCGATAACCAGCTGAAGTTGAGACTGCAGTGTGCCCAGGTGGCCAAGAAGGCCAACAGCATCCTGGCTTGTATCAGGACTGGTGTGGCCAGCAGGAGCAGGGAAGTGATTGTCCACCTGTACTTGGTGCTGGTGAAGCTGCACCTTGAATCCTGCATTCAGTTTTGGGCCCCTCAGTACAAGAAAGACATTGAGGTGCTGGAGTGTGTCCAGAGAAGAGCAATGAAGCTGGTAACGGTTCTGGAGCACAAGTCATTTAAGGAGAGGCTGAAGGAACTGGGGTTGCTTGGTCTTGAGAAAAGGAGGCTGAGACCTTGTTGCTGTCTACAACTACCTGAAAGGCAGTTGAAGTGAGATGGGTATTGGTCTCTTCACCCAGGTAACAAGTGACAGAATGGGGAAAAAATATCCTCAAGTTGCTCCAGGGAAGGTTTAAACTAGATATTAGGAAATATTACTTCACTGAAAGTGTTGTCAAGCATTGTAAGAAACTGCCTTAGGGAACTGGTCGAGTCACCGTCTGTGGAGGTATTTAAAAGACGTGTAGAAATGGTGCTTAGGGGCGTGTTTTAGGAGTGTACTTGGCAGTGTTAGGTTTATGGTTTGACTTGATGACCTTGAAGGTCTTTTCCAACCTAAACAATTCTGTGATTCTATGAAATAGGAATGCCCATACACTGCAAACTAGAATGAGGGGAAAACAGCCCAGCTGATTTGTTGTTTTCTTTTTTTTAATGGTAGGAGTAAAAATAGACAATTACAGCTAGTCCAGCTTTCTTACACAGTATGTTCTCCTGATACATCATTGTCAGAGAAGAAAGTGCAAGTGTGTCAATTGGCAATGAAAGTGGCATGTACAAATATCTCTTAAAAAATTAAATATGTTTGACTACTGGCATAGAAATAACTCTGATGCTTCCCACCTAAGCTGAGGATGTGTGTGCGGGTGAGTGTTCTCTCCTCACAGCCTGCCAGGGCATTGTCTTGCAGAAGGGCAGGTTGCGTCTGTTTTGACTTTGGTATTGGTAAAGTTGCTTTTTTCACTTGAGACATGAGAATTCTTCCTGTTGATGTGGAAAGTAAAAAAAAAACCTCACTCCAAACTTTTCTTTTTCTCCTTGCATAATGTGACAAGTAGAATTAATGGAGATGGCACTTAAAGAAATGATGTTTTGACTGGTGGGGAACCTCAGATGCCTTACTTTTCCCATCACTCACCTGGTGAGTGTGGGAGTGTCTCTGAAACAGATCTGGACATCCATCCTGGTCTTGTTTTCTGTCTCTGTCACCCTTGGCCATTGGTGACAGGTATGCCAGCCCCCACAGGCTCATGTGAGCTCCCTGCTTCCGGTTCTGTGGGAATGGTAGTTCTCTGCACAGCCTGACAAGTCCAAGTGTGCACATGGGTGCACTGGCAGTATTTTGTCATATTTAGAGAAGGGGAAACTGGGATGGGAAGATCTTCAACTCCGATCTTTTGTTGAAAAAACATAGGGTTGGGTGTTCTGGCAGTTGATGAGTTGTATGCTGTTTGTAGCAGGGAATGTTTTCTGTTGCTTTTGTAAAGTACCTTGTGGGCTGTTTTAAACAACTAAGTGTATTTTGTGTGCAAAAATGTGAGCTCAATAGGTATAAAATTTCTTACTAGAGATAAAACTGACATTTTCAGCAGCTGTGAATTATTTCCAGCTTTTACTGGGTTTTTGATACTTAGCTTTTTGTAACTGCTATCTTTAAAAGACGGCATTTCTCACATCTCTGCAGCATTTCTGCAGACCATTGTGGCTAAATCTGTGGACTCTTCATGTTGAAATATTTTCCCTGGGCAAACTTGACATGTTCGTCACCTCTCTGCCTTCCTACCTTTTTTAGGGGTTTAGTGGCAAAAGGATCCTTTCGTAAAGTGCCTGATTCTTTCAGGTGTTCAGAGTAGATTAATATTTTGTTATTTGTGTTTAGGCAAATGTGTATTTTCTTTCTTGGTGTGTGCTGCTTTAACTCTGCTGGACAGAGTTAAAATGCTAGGCTCTGATACTGATTATAAATAAGTTTCTGAATCTATTTTAATTGGAAATTAAAAACGGAAATCATAGAGTGGTTTGAGTTGGAAGGGACCTTAAAGATCACCCAGTTCCATCCCCCCTGCCATGGGCAGGAACACCTACCACCAGACCAGGCTGCCCAAGGCCCCGTCCAACCTCACCTTGAGCACCTCCATGGATGGGGCATCCACAGATTCTCTGGGCAACTTGTGCCAGTGCCTCACCACTCTCATAGCGAAGAATTTCTTCCTAATGTCTAATCTAAATCTTCCCCATGCCAATTTAAAGCCTTTCCCCCTTATACTATCACTACAAGCCGTTGTAGAAAGTCCCTCCACAACTTCCTTGTAGCCCCCTTCAGGTACTGGAAGGTCGTTATAAGATCTCCTCAGAGCCTTCTCTTCTCCAGGCTGAACAAGCCCAACTCTCTCAGCCTGTCCTCATGTGGGAGGTGCTCCAGCCCTCTGATCATCTTTGTAGCCCTCCTCTGGACCCGTTACAACAGTTCCATATTCTTCTTATGTTGAGGATTCAAAAGTCTGTGGCTTCCAGGACTGCACTGGACTTCCAGTAATAGCGAACCAGCCATCATGGCAGAGGTGTTTCGTGCAAGCTTATCTTTGATGTCTGTGTGCTGATGGCAATGGACTCTGCTGGGAATAAACTTTACTTCTGGTTTGAGGTATAGAAATGCTGGCGATGAGCAAGCTTTGTCATGAGGCTGCTCTTTTTAAACTCATGGAGTAAGCCCACCTTCTATGTCTTGGATGTTCTGTGTTATTAACATAAGCCCTTTTGGTGAAATGAGGACTCCTCAATGGCTGAATGGGATTCCTCATAGTCAAGCTATGGGGAACAACTCAGAAACTAAAAAATCTTTGAAATTCTGCTGTTAGTTACACTACATTAGTATTTGGGAATGCATAAAGATCAGGATAGGTCTTCTACTGGGAAAGTTTTTATTTTTCTCTTTGTTCAAAATCAGCAATTACATTCCCGTAACAGCTCCACTGGTGCAGATGCAGAAGTAATAGACGAAGAATAAATTAGTTACGCATACAGTAAGTGCAGCAGTGGCTAACTCAGCTGTACAATAGTATAAGAATTAGTGTAGTGGCTTCTGGAAGCAATTTATTCATAGCAATGAGCCTCACAGCTCCTTGTATGTTTTTCCATTAAAATGCATAATACTTCATTTTTAATGCTGTGCTGTACCGAGTGAATTCCATCACAACAGTCGAGCTGGGTTTTGGCTGTTTGTTTTAGGAGGTAGGGGAATATCAAAAGGGGTTCAAATGCATTCAGCGCTACTTTTGCAGCAGTGCACTGGCTTGTGCCATTATATGCTTGCGAGTTGTTTAGAGGCAAATTCTGCTCTTGCTCAAGCAACAGGATATCAGTTTTGCATCACTCTACATTGGCTTTATAAAGGCAGAGAAAGAATAAAATCAAGGACGTGTGTGCCCATCATTGTACCTTATTTCCGAGAGTGACACTTTCATCAAGGTGCTTTTGTGATGGAAGTGGAATTCTGTCAGCAACGTTATTTTCGGAGAATGAGCCTTGTTTGGGTCCTTGGCCATGGCCTTAATAATTTCTTTTAAAAGAAAAGATAATAAAAAAAAAACATCTTATGGGTCCTGTACAAGCAACCTTTGTTTTCTATGTCAGTGGAGAAGAACAGGCTGCTCAGGCTGCTCTCACTTCTAGAGTTCATCTTGGGGATGTTCTCTTAAATGTTCAGGGCTGGAGACTACCTCTTTCAGATGAGGAACTGGCCCCTCTTACCAGGCAGCTGTTGATCTTGTATTCCTGAGAGATAATGAGAGAAGGGCGAAATCCACGTGTGGCCTCAGCAAACAGCAGAGAGGGTTGCTTTAAATAAGAGTAGTGTGTGATATGTAAGTGTGGTCCTGGGGATGAAGAAGATAAATGTCTGGGTGCTGGTGAGTGACGTGGACACTTTTCTCCTGAAACGTTTCTGTGAACGGCAGAATGGTTTTGCAAATGATGCTGGGATGTGTAAAAACCTGTTCTGAAACTTGGCAAGATGGCTTGTGCCTTTGTTTTTAAGGCTAGGTCTGTTCATCCCATCCTTCCACACCAAATCCTAGAGCAGCCTAGGTTGGAGCTGTTTGAAGGCTTCCTTACATGCCCATTATGTGTAGGGGCTTATCTGGTTTGCTTGGTGAAGTACATCATCAAGGGAATGGTTACCTGTGGTGCTATGAGTCTCGTGTGCTGAGGCTGGACTTTGTGAACTCTGAAGTTGTGATCTAGGTCACCTAGGATAGTCCTGCCACCCGCCCTGGACAGTGCTTCCTCCTGGTGTGCTACATCACGGGCCTCCAGGAAGCTGGAGATGTTCTTGTTTAAAATGTATTTTCACTTTCTTACCAAGCTTTGCAGAAAAAGCTCTGTGGCAATACTGATGGAAGAGAATGAATTGCATTGGTGTTTTTTTTAGAGTTAGGTGTCTGATAAAACATGTTACAGTACTGTTACTGGATCTGAAGGTAAGGTTTCTTTGTTTAGTGTTGCCCTGTAAGAGGAGGAGCTGTGGCGGATTTTGCTATGGATAAATGGTTCTCTGAGTATGTGGTTGTAAAGATGAGGGACACATTTTTTTTTTGCATCCAAGAAGCACTGTTGTGTGGAGTTAAACACCCTGTATGTTGCATTCCCTCCCTAGCTCCAAATCTGGAATCTGGACCTAGGGATTAAAACTGCCTATACAGAGTTTTCTGGGCTTTAGCTAAATGAGGTGCAGTTTTGCTATGCATAGAATATTTTGTGATATGAATTTGTAGTTGCATAGGAGTACAAGACTAAGTTTTGCTGTTGCCAATTTGAGTGTCCCTGTTAAGTTTGCATGACTTACTTGTGTCTTCTGTCTCATTTTGAATCAGAAACAGATACGCAAGGAAGGGGCTGATGTTTCTAATGCCCCTGGTGACAATGAAAATTTTCTGGGGTTCCAAGATGATGCTTCCAGACAGAGGTTGTTGTCAGAAGACAGCTATGGCAGTCTGCATTCCCTGGAATCGGGAAAAAAGGTAGGCATGGATTGCCATGGCCCAGGTATGCTTTTTTGGTGCAGTAGCCCTCTGAGCTTGTGTCAAGGCTGCATGAGCATAACTCACAGCATACTCCATAATCAGCAGTACTCATATTAAAGATAAGTGTAAACAAATTTGCTGTCCTTTTTAGGTTCTGGTGATTGATTTTTAAAACCTCTCTCATAATATATGGAAAGTGAGTTTCATTAGAAAATGAGTTTGAGTGAAGCAAACAGGAGCATTACCATCTTGGGCCAGTGTGCTCTGGATACTTAAGAGTGGAAATGCATGGAAATGGGTGGGTTTTGTGTGTGTACAGACTTCATAGTATTTCTTCCAGACATTTATATCAGTGCTGTTTCTGCACTAATTTTTACTAGTTCTTTTCCTGCACAAAAATCTCTGTATTAGTGGTGATGACCCACAAGAACTCATCAGCTCCTGCTTTGATTGTGAGATTTGCTGGTTCTTTGATCTTTTAATGGTGAAGTGGCTTGGATCAGCATAATGATTTGATTCTCTGACTTGGTAGCTGGAGGTGGCAGCTGAATTCACAAGAAAGAAAGAGAGCTGGTATGCTGCCTTGGCTGCCAGAAAATTTAGTTTTTAGTCTTTTAGAAGGTTGTAATTATATACTTGATAGATAAGGGCTTATGTGGTAAAAGATACCCTTGTCAGCTGTGCTGTCAAATGGGTCCCTTCATTCCATTGATAAAAAAAATTGAAAATCTCTCTTTTTCCTCTTGTGCTCTCTTACCCTCCTTTTCCTGCCTCCCTCTCCCCTTTTCCTGCCTCCCTCTCCCCTTTTCCTGCCTCCCTCTTTCTCGCTGTCTGTCAGGTCAGTACCTGGTTAAGAGTTGATGAAGACAAGGAATATGGCTGGTGTTAGCAAAGGGAACAGACAGAATGGGGATTGTAGAAAGAAGTATGTGCTATTTCAGAGCCTTTGTAAGTGAATGGACTCGGAGAGGCTGGTACGAAGTGCAGCAGCTGTTTAGGAGTAGAGCCTGGAGTCTGTGCTATGGAGAGACAGCAGTGTAAAAGTAATGAAATATACTTGGCTGTAAATTGTTGCTTCTTGTTGCCAGATGGTGCTGGTAACTTACAGAAGACCAGGAGGTAGCTTGGTCTTGTGTCTGTGGCTTTGTGTGGAGCAGAATAATCAACCAAGAGAGATGGTGGTGGTGGTGGTGATGGAGAGGGATGCTTGTGCGGGAACCTGAGCCACCGCTTCTGATACCTGCGTGGGGACTGCAGCACCTTACTTTACTTCTTCCTGCCTTGGTTTCCCAGCCTGTGAGGTGGAGATTATGATAATGATCTTTGCTGCAAAGCTTTTGAAAATCCTCTGATGAAAAATGAAAAGTGGAAGAACTATGTACTGTTAATTTGACATGCATTACTGGGGGTCCCAGTGATACTTGTTCTGGATTTACAGCTGGCACTGCAGCCTTCCTCACCATTCCTGTATTTCCCTTGAACTGAGAGTTATTTTGAAGAAAAGATGATAGGTGCTTGTGTAGGAACCTAAAAGGTTTTAGTATGAAGAGCAAAATGATGGGAGGTTGAGGAAAACGCTGCAGTTGTTGGGAGAGGAGGCAAGGTAGCTGCCCTGCCAGGGTGATGAATGGGATGTAGTGCATTAAATGTTGCCTTGGGTGCTGATGCGCAAGTGCAGTAAGTATTGGCCTCTGTGTGTCTCCTTTTCCTTATGGCTTTCTGCAGTCCTACTCCTGCAGTCTCTGCGCTTCTGCTGAGTTTTAGGTGTTTTTTCTATAGGTATTTCTTGCATAGACCCTTTTTCATACATGTAACATTGTTGCTCTAGGTATGTTATTTTTAGTCACTTTAGCTAACAAACAGCTTATTCCCCCACCTCCAAGCTTCATTGTGGAATTTTATGAAAACACAGAATGCATAAAAACTTTGATTTCCCTCCAAGAAATGCAATTTAACTTTAAAGTAACTTCCCTATTGTGTTTATTCCTTTCTCGAGCAGCTGCACTGCAGCTATCAACAAAAGAATAAAGTAATTTTGCTTAGAGAAAACTCATTGCAATTACCCATAATAATTTGTAGGAGATGTTTAAGTGTAAAGAAATAACATATGCAGTAGCTCCCCCCTCCCATTCCCCTGTAAGTTTTTTCCACTCATCTATTGTATCTGGTTTTCACCAAATATTATCTTAATGTAAAGAAATGTGTAATTAAAGTCAGGGAAGGGAGGGAACTGAAAGGAAGAATAAAGATATTTAGCAAGTGCATGGTATGAAAGGTCATTTTTGTATCTTGTGTGGGAGGTAAAAATAGCAGAGGAAAATTGAGGAAATAAGCTTGAGCGTTGCCGACTTTCACGAGGCAGATGTGGTGTGAATGTGGGGTATGTTCCTTCCATGAATGAGTCTTTCTGGAGACTGATGGGGACAACTTGACGGGTGATCTTCTACTCATTCTGATTAGAAGTGTGCAAATATAAGTCTGATTTAGTAGATGCATTGTGTTTAATTGGTATGTTATGTGCATATCGTGAAGAGTGTTTCAACGAGATCTTAATTTATTTTTCATGGGCTGATTTTTTTACTTCCCAGTCTGTAGGCAGAAATTTGGGATCTGTCTACCCTAGAACAAATTTGAATAATAAAACACATCATTAAAACAGTGAGAGTTGAGCAGTTAGAAGGTAGAGGGATGTTAGCCTGTTCAAATCTCTGTGGTTTTGTGTTGGGATCTATCACTTCAGTGATGGTGTAACAGTGTGAGAAGGACCAGACTCCATCTCCAGGAACTTCGAGTACGGCTGCAGTAAGCGCAGAGGAGTGTGTGGTTTGTGTTTTCTTCCATTCAAAGCCTGTTTTCTACATGCAGAAGAAGACATACAAAACAACATGATAATTTACGCATACGAAAGCTTTTATTGGGTAGTAGTGAAGAAGAGGAAGAAGAGGTGAAGAAAAAAGTTTCCCTCACACCTTGCACTCAGAATGAGAAAAAAAAAATCCTATTAAGTTAAAATAACTTGGTGCAGAAACTCTGAATGGGTTCTGCATTTTTCTTTTGACATGCTTTGCCTGTCAAGTGCTTTCACAGTATATGCTGTGTAATTGGTACCTGCTTGAATCTCAGAATCTGTTTATTGTGCCTGTGTGACTATGTGTCTGACTGTCTCTCACAGCAAGTGGCTGGTGTTTTTACAGGGGATGCAATTTAAGTCCAGACACCTCACTGAAGAACTGCGGAGGATTTTCACTGAAGACACTGACTCTGAAACGGAAGTGTTTGAAGGCTTTGCTTCAAGTGAGGTGGATGTGAACAAGAAAGGAGTTCTGGTAAAGGTAGTCACTTATGCATGAATGTATATGTTGATGGGTTTTTTTTTTTTCTGTCTGTTCTGTGTAAACTGCGTGTTTTAGTAGCAATGTTTCTGATACACCATAATGTCCTTACTTCATATTGAAGAAAAGAATGTGTTATCTTTAAAGAGGGAAAAAAAGCTTTATTTAGTGTAACATCGCGTACTAGAAATGAGAACTTCTTCCTCTGCCTGTAGACTTACAGTGCTGGGCAAGATTGTTCCCCTGAAGATAGCCATGTCTGTATTCCAGACAGCATTAATATGTAGATTTTGTGTTTGTCTCTGCAGAGGGAGAAGTCTTGTACTGTGACTTTTTAAAAATTTGTTGTTTAGGTAAATTTATGACAGTGCCTTCGGGTGGTGAGACTGCTGCCCAGAATTAGTGATTTAAAAAACGACCTTTCTCATGTCACAACCAATAATGTAACATGGGATTATTTCTGCCTCTAGGCAGTGCAGTCGGACTTGAAGGATGAAGAATGTGATAATTTATTGGGTAGCGAGGAAGAAGAGGAGGAAGAGGAGAAGAAGAAAGTTTCCCCCAAGAGAAGACGCTTTGGCCTTCGTGTTGCCTTGCAGTTTCCTGCCAGAAAGTCGTCTGAGAAAAAAGTGCCTGAACAGGCTTTTTCTAACTTGCCTCTAAAGGACAGTGAATCCCTTGCACCTCTTTCAAAAGAAATAAGCTGCAAGCAGTGGGACAAGTTAGAGGGCTCTGCTTCAGAGTCTGAAGAAGACATTAAAGAAACAGAGGAGGAAAGCAATGCTCTGCTTAAGAGAGCCATGAATATTAAAGAAAATAAAGCCATGGTAAGACTTGGGAGCAGTGGTTTGTTCTCTGACATTTACATCCAAATACTTTACTTCAGTACACTTGAGTTTTGGGGACCTTGCTGGTGCTGTGCTGGGACTTGGGGAAAATCTCATGGTGGTTTGTGTTCGAATTTTTTTTTACCTGGGAGAACCCTAGAGGACCAACAGCACTCAGGCATTTATCCCTAAAATGGCCTCAAGTAGAACTAGCTGCTCAAGGTTAAAACCAGAGTCGAACCAAGCATTTTGTATGTAGATGTGAACAAAGTTACAGATGCCTAAGTTGCAGTCTTATATTCAGAACATGTCAGAAAATCAGCTGGTCTATTCAGGTGGTTTGTGGTGTCATTTGTAGCAGTTACTGATGGGAAAGGCAGCTAAAAACTGCTAAGGGTGATAAATGTAATTTTTCATTTGTGTGGGATATGATGTTTACAGCTATGCTTTGTCATATAAATACTGAAAGTGTGTATGTGTATGTGTGTAGGTGCAGAACAGAAACACTGCTGTTCTCTAATTCTTTTTTCCTCTATTGCCCAAAATGCCACTAGCTCTCTTTAATTGTCATGCTGCTGTGCAAATCCGAGTTGGCGTTGGATCCTCAGCGTCTCTTTCAGTTTTCCTCTATTCCGGGCAAAGTTGGAGATTCCAGGCAATCCCAGGGCTCAGGTGCACCTTTTTGAGTGTTTAGGCCTGCAGCTCCCATGTAAAAACATGCTTTAGTTTTGTACCTGTGTTTCTAATCTGTCTTGTGTCCTCAATGCTGTTATTTTAGTCTTCCTGCTTGTCCTCCCATCTCGCTTTCCACTCTTCTCTCTAGGTCAACCATTGCAAAATTCATTGGCATCCTAGTTGCAGTACTGCAATGACATTAAATAGCTCTTAATAAATGCCACAGTGAAGTATTTACTAAGAAATGCTGAATGCAGCTTTTAATCTCATGATTGGTATAATGGTCTCAGAGACAGCTCGCAGCCTGACTCACCCCAGCTATTGCTGGCTTTTCAGAAGACAGCATAGAATCATTAAGTTTGGAAAAGATTGTCAAGTCCAACGGTCAGCCCAACACTACCATGCCTACTAAACAATGTAAACCGTTTTTTATACAAGCCAGGATGCTCTTGGCCTTCTTAGCCACCTGGGCACGCTACTGGCTCATTTTCAGCTGGCTGCCAACCAACACCCCCAGCTCCTTTTTTCATGGGCAGCTTTCCAGCCACAGTTCCCCAAGCCTGTAGACTTGAATGGCATTATTGTGACTGAAGTGTGGGATCCAGCACTTGGCCTTTTTGAATCCCATACAGTTGGATTCAGCCCATCGATCCAGCCTGTCCAGGTCCCTCTGCAGAGCCTTCCTGGTTTCAAGCAGATCAACACTGCTGCCCAGTTTGGTGTCCTCCACAAACTTACCATGATGTACTTCCAGGACACCTCTCCTACATGGTGCAACAAATAATTCTATGTTTCTGATACTGTGTATGTCATGGGGCTTAATTGTTTTGCAAGTTTGTAAATGACCATGTACCCATGTCACTGTGTATCCAAAGCAATCAGCATGTGGCATGACTGGCTGTGGTTTGCAGCCTTCTGGCCAAGGGCACTCTTGTCTTTCTTTTCTCCCTCCTGTCATATGAATTGTGAATGTTTCATTATTGGTCATAGATACTGTAAATGTGTTTTAATGTGCTTCTTCAATGCTGTTTCAACAAAATTTGATGTAATTTTAGCTAATTCTAATTCTTAGTTAGAATTAAAGGGAGCTGTGAAGTTAATACTGCCTGCAGAGTTTTTGCTCATTCAGGGGTAAATGAACTCTTTTCCTGAGCCCTGCTTAAATTGCCTCCAGGAAGGTTTCATGCACTGAGCTTCATGTGTTTAAATATAATTCAGAGTGTGTGTGAAGAGTGGATGATATGTATTGTTTATTTGCAAGTTTGCAGTGAGTTTTCAATGTGGCATCACTGTTGGTTTCAGCTTGCTCAGTTGCTGACAGAACTGAATTCCATACCTGACCTGTTCCCAGTGAAAACGCCCCCCTCCGCTCCTTCGGTAAGTCTCCAGTACTAGAGGTGACGGATCTTTTTTGATAGATTTGGGATTAATATGTTTCTTGATGAAATGCTTTCACCAAGTTTGTTCTGGTTTTCTTTGGTTTTGGTCACTTTATTTGTATGGATTTACTGCTGGTCCGTATTTAAGTACCAGAGGTTATGTGAGGATATGGAATTTTATCAGATGATTTACGAAGAAATATAGAGACCAAGGTGAGATGATGCTTGGTCATTTTTGCCCCAGAAATACTATTGAGATGCTAGACAAATGTCTGGGTGTATGGGAATAAGGAAGAGTAGTTGCTTTCCTTTGAGTTTGGATTCCCTCTTGCAGGCTTTTCTTTTAAAGTCCACACTTCTCGGTAGAGATATGCTGATGAAATTCAACCACTTCAACATGAAGCGGAATGATACTGTAGTTATTTCAGCTGGCTTTTCTTGGCTAAGAACAGAGAACTGTCAACCCATCTAGTTTCTCTGTAGACAAATGTTTTTCCTCATGTGTTATAACTAAAGAAATTTGAGGAAAAATCAAATGGCCCTTTCTTTGGGAAGCCCATGTAGAAAAGCTGGTGTGGTGTTTATCAGGTGAAAAGGTGAAGCCAAGTTATGCAGTCTTTGAAAGGCTGAGACCTTCCTAGCTCTAGTTAAATGCTTTAGAAACTTAAACATTCTTTGGATATGCGTACTACTTTTATTTAATATCTTTATTACTTGAGGAGGGGGAGGATATCATGAGTGTTCTAGTTATCTTTTCTCCTTAGTTTTTGCCTTCCAACCTGTCTCCTTTCACTTCTTTCAAAGGAAATAACTGAAGAGTACAGTAGCAAGCAGACTTGAATTCTACATCTTGTTTCACCTGTCAGATTTAGTAGATGCCTTTATTGTAGGTGTTTATGTTGGACTTCTGTTTCGTGAGTTCAGTCATGCAGTAATTGGCAGGTGTGACAATATGAAAAGGGTATCTTGTGCCTCCTAGTAATTTCTAGATCTAGGAATGTGGAAGTAGGAAAAGAAGCTTATTAACACCCTTTCAATTTTAAAAATATAAAAGAAAATAAGGTAGAATTCAGATTATCCTTTGTATTCAAGCTTTAGGAAAGTATGAATCTTCAGCTGCTGAAGAACAATGAGAACTGCTTCTACCTTAATATGCCATGTGGAAAATTTTGTTATAGTTCTGTGATGTTAATTGGAGTAGAATTTGACTGTGAAAGCATATGTTTTAAAAGGATCAAAAAGATGTAGCGTGTAGGAAGAACACAAGTATGCTAGAAATTGGTGTGGTTTGGCTTGACAAATAGGGAGTGGGAGACGAACAGATTAATTCATGGTAGTATGAGTGTGGTACAAGCATTTTATGATAATTTCTGGTGTTTAACACTATAAACATAACCAAAGAGACAGCTACTGGAATTGTCTTCTTTTTCCAGAGACAGAAGAGGATCTCAAGGAAGGCATTCTCTGAAGGCCAGATAACACGCCGCATGAACCCAACCAGAAATGCTCGTCCACCAGAGAAATTTGCCTTGGAAAAATTTACTGTGCCAACTTTTAAATTTGCAGAGCACTACCACAGCTATAGACAACAAAACCTCTTGAAGAAGAGACTCAGTGTGGTATTTGCCAGACTTTGATATCTCCAGTAGTCAGGGATTAGGAAACATTCATTTAAATTGTTGGCCGACAGAGTAGATATCATATCCAACAGAAAGTCAATAAGAACCTGTGGTTTGGGATTACCTACAGAAGGATTTGTCTTCAGGCCTTCCTGCTTCACCTTTTGCATGTTAACTGGGCTCTGGTTTTGACCCGTGTCATCCAAAACATAACAAAGCATTTTAATTATGGTCTGTTATTTAGTTATTATCTGAAAAATATTAGAGCCCACAATGTAGAAGGCCTTTGAGTGATAAGGTGGTGGGTCTTGTGGAGATGACAAAACAGATCTTCTCTATTGTCAGGCTCAGGAAAAGTCAGCAAAAAACCCTCTTTGGAAATAGCAGAGGGAAGATATGAGTTATATAGCTGAACTGCAAATGAATAAAGGGAAGCTGGACCAACAAGCTGCTGATGTACTGGTTAGCTATTTGAAAGTTGCAGGTTTTATTCTTCCCTATATTTTTTAAATCCTATTTTTTCCTCCTTTGGTTTATGGACTTACTTATATTTACTGTATAGGCTTTATGAAGAAGGCTCTTGAGTTTTTGTCTGTACGTGGTAGAGGCTAAATCCCAGTTCTGGTTATAGAGAGTGAGGGCTGGATATAGTTGAACCATTATAAAGGGAACTTGGCTATTAAACAAGATGAAATAGCACTGAATAAGAACCTGGGCTGCTAAATGAGTGTTTTGGAGAGAACAGAGCTGTTCTAGGGTGAAGGACAAATTGGGTGTTAACTGTGGGGTTAGGTAGAAGACTAAGGATCCATTGAGACTTTTACATGAAATTTGAAATCTCCTAAGGGGCATAATGACAATCCATGGATTGAGGTCAAGGAGATTTATATTTAGAAGGAAAAAAAGAGCGCTTAATAGTCAGAAGAGGGCTCTCTTCCAAATAACAAGCAGGATAATAACAAAGGGCTGGGTATGGCAGGACTAACCTAGAACTCCAGTAAAGGCTTTTTTGAAGACATTAGAGGTTGTTATTGGAGAAAGCAATTAAGAGATTGAAGGAGCAAAGCATGGGAAGGCAGATGGTTATAGTTCCTTATTTTGAGAGGGAAATGGGGTATGAAGTATTACAGTGGAGGTGTTCAGGGAATGCAAAGAAAAGAAGGGAGCAGAAAAACATGTTAGGAATTTGTGGAAATAGAAGTAGCAATGATGGGAAGGAAGAGCATATAAGCAGGATAAATAATAAATGGAGGAGAGGGAGAGAAAAAGGTGGTGATGGTTTGGAAACTATTCCCTGTTCTTCCGCTGGTCTGTTAGCCTGTAGTTCACTCCTTCTAGACTGAATATGCATTATAAATGAAAGAATTTGTCACGAACTGTTGTGACAATCTTCATGACACCAGACGAAAAGTGTTGAGATGAGTTTGTTTAGCAGGGGAATTGTGGAGTGCGCAAAAGGAGGAGATCATCAAAGTATTCATTTCACCGTCCAGTGGAAGATATTACTGAGGAGGACTTGGACAACATTGCAATCACTGTTAAAGACAAAATCTATGACAAAGTTCTGGTAAGTGGATGCTGTTTTGTTTAATGTGTCCATTTGCTTGAAATGGAAGGTCTCCTAACAGCTCATTTGGTGTTCGCTAAAACGTGTGCTTTCCTGAGGTTCTGCAGAGTGCAGCTCTGCATTATTGTATTACACAAGAGCAATTTGGAAGCTTTGCCAGGCTTTTGTGGGCTTGCCCATGCTGGTTGATAATGCCCCACCAACTTTTTGCTACTGCAAAGAATTGCTTTCTTGCAGTAAAGCTATTATGTGGATTTGCTATAGCTATGACTCACCTTGATCTCTCATTCTCACTTATTGTAAAAGCGGTGGTGGTAGCTGTAGCATTAAATAACAGTGTTCCCTGCTGCTCCTTGTACCCCTTGGGAACGACATTTATGAGTTGGGTAGTTTCTAAGCCTCTTGATAGAACTTCTTTTTCTCCTTTCATTCACCGGATTTGCCTGTTTATTAATTGCCATAAAGATCTAGGTGGTCAGCTTACTACGTATTTCATGCTTCATTGTATTCACAGAGATAAGTCAGAAGGTCATCTACTGAATAGTTTTAGCTTTTTGCTGGATAGAGGCAAGGGGTCAGAATCATGACATGAAGTTCATATAGTTTGAGACTCCAAATGCAATTGAGGCTGTTAACTGTCTCTAAATTCTACCATCTCTCCAGATAAGAACTTACCATTCTTAGCAAGATTTTCTTTCGTTGCTGAATTTTACTCTGGTTTGAAATTTGTGCTTCGCTGTTAGCAGATATATTAGGAAGGTTCGGCAACAAGCATTTAAGAAGTCCTTGTTCCTCTTCCTTTCAAACTTTAGGGTAGTACTTGCCACCAGTGTCGACAGAAGACAATTGATACAAAGACAATCTGTCGCAGTAAGGGCTGTGGAGGAGTAAGGGGGCAATTCTGTGGCCCATGTCTTCGAAATCGCTATGGGGAAGATGTGAAATCAGCACTGCTTGATCCAGTAAGTATCTATTTTTGGGCTCGGAAAAAAAAGCGTAATGAATACAGTCCTGTTAATAGGCTGTGGTGAGTGTGTGTGCATAACAACATGGTGCTCAAAGATTTTTGCCATGAGATCTGTAGTACTGTTGGGACCGACACTGATCATGTCGGAACTCAAGTGGAAGGTGCTGGACCTGGGTTACAATCCATCTGTCTTTATGCTTTGAAGCACCACATATTTACCAGGTAGTGGAGGGAAAGCATGAGAGCTTTTAAGAAAAGGACTCTGTGCCCTTTCAGAAAACTACCAGCTCTCAGTCACGTGGCATGCAAAGCAGGTTCCTTGGTTTAGATTGTAATTTTTATGAGAAAAAAGGATACCTAATAATCTTAGGATTGGTTCCCATTTCTCTGCCCCTCAAGGCACTGAGCAAGGAGTCAGCACAGGCTGCTGCAGAATCATCCTTTCTGTGCTTAGCTTGCTCTGTGACTCCCTCTCCCTCTAGAGAGTTCACTATGGTCAGCCTAACATAGGATGAGTTATCGTTAGGTATTGCAGATGCCTTTAGTGTATTTTAAATCCATGCTAAAAAAATCAGAGCATCCGAGTCCTCAGAGTAAGAAGTATTGAAGTAAACAGGGTAGTACTTAATTTCTCTAATCCTGCAGAATTTGGAAAGTGTTAACAGGGTGGTTGGCTGGCTGATTAAGGCTTTTAAAACCTTACCCTGAACAATAACACAGTAAGGAAGCCATACTCTTGTCTGTCTGAGCAATGAGAAACTGAATGTGACTTTACTCATGGTTTTCCTTTAACTTCCACCCCTTGCAGGCCTGGATCTGTCCTCCTTGTCGTGGGGTGTGCAACTGCAGCTACTGCCGCCGGCAGGATGGGCGCTGTGCCACTGGCATGCTCATCCACTTGGCCAAGTTCTATGGCTACAACAATGTCAAGGAGTACCTGGAAAGGTGAGGGCCGTGGCCTGCAGTCATTCCTTTTTGAACTGTTACAGTCCTTTAAATAATACTTGACTTCTGTGATGCTGGGGCAGATCCAGGATCTATGCAAAAGTCTCTTGGACTTCAGATTTCTTCTAGGCTGAAATCAGTATCACTGAAGTGAGTCATACTGTCTGTGTAAACAAGTCATTTAAGAAGTAGAAATGTTTTTCCTTATTTTGAAATCAGTATTGGTTGGTTCAGGCTTATAGAAGTACTAGTGCAGGAGTTGTCATCTTCAGCAATGAAAATTGTCTTTTTATGGGGAGCCTGAGTTTCCTAAAAAGCACTAACGCTCTTTTCTCCCATGTTCTAGTTTACAGAAACAACTAGTGGATGACAATTAAGAACTGAACTCAAGCTGTGCCTGCAACTGGTTAATATGTTGACAAATTTTGACTTCAAAAGGTTTTACTATGTTTTATATACGATAGCATTGTAGAGTATAGTATATGCATTTCTATGTTGGGAACTTTTTGATTGACGTGGTCTTATGCAAAAGATCTCTCAGGAAAATGTTTTGGTAGAGAAATCTACATGCACAGACCTATACGTTAAGTTAAATGGCACTCTTGAACCATAAGCGGTTAATTTTTAATAAAGCTACACAACTACATGATGGAGAACTTGGTCAAGTTTAGCAATATTGCAATTTATATAATAATGCAAGTTTGCAGGAAGGGTTTTTAACAACTACCTATAAAGCATACCCTATCTTTAAAGAAATAACCCCCCCTGTGTTTTCCAACTTGACCATGGTGATTCAGTTTTCCAGCCCTTGCTTTTTCAACCTATTCCTCCACTTGTAGTTTATGGAACTTTTTCCTGCAAAGAAGGGAAGGGTACTTTCATCTGAATGCCATTATATTCCAGCCAAAGCTGATGCAACCTACCAGTGGGAGGGTGATTTTTTTTTATTTTTTTTTTTTTTTAATTCTGAAGTGCAATTATTCACTAAAACATGAAAGTGGAAGACTGTTTTGTAAAAAAAATAAAACAAAAATAAAAAAAAATAAAATTTTTAAGCATCGTCCCAATAAAGAAGAGAGAATTTTTCACTAGCAGTTTTTGTGATGCACCTGCTGCCTGAAGCAGTTACCTTACAGCATTAGTATCTGGTTAACTGGTTTAAATCACAAAGTAAGGATTAGTTTTTTTTACATACAGTTCATACTTTGGTGTGTTTTCATATGTGCAACCCAAGCTTTCAAACAACTTTGTTTAAATGCGACATGTTTGTATTGCAGTATGATTATGTTAAAATTCTTGTAAGATACACATTTCATTTTATGTAGAGAGAATAAAAAATAATCAGGAAGAGTATTTTGTGAGTCAAACTACACCCAGATGCTGTTGTTTTCCATTTACCGTCCTGTAGCTTGTGTAATGAAGGAACGCCTTCAGATCAATAATCATTATGTGGAGAAACACACCAACACAACGCTGACAGATTAGGAAATAACATAGAGCATCTAAGTGTTACACTGAGGATTGTGGTTTTGTGAGGCAAATCTCCTGCTTGAGCTCACTGAAAAAAAAATTTATCTGCTTTTGCTGTAACTACAAGGCAGATTAAGAAAGCTGCACGTACTATTGAAAGCTTAGTACTAAACTGCCAAGGGTAAAGGTACTCCTGCCAGAACCCACTTAGTTGGCCTCTCCTGACTTTTCAGATTGAAAGTCGAAACGTAAGTTGACCCTCTGCTTTTGGTTTTATAAACTGGACGTTCATAAACATTCTTGGTTTGCCTTTTGTACATGGGAATAGCCCTTACTAAAATGACTGGCATTGCTGGAGCCAATTCCTTGAGCTGACTTCAACTATGGTTCCCAGCTGGATAGCCCGCCTGGCACCTCCAGCAAATGCAAGCACATGGTTTACGTGGTGTTCTGTAGTGCAAGACCACATTAATTTGGATTTAAGCATTTGTTTATTCCTAAATACGTAAAGCTACATTTAAAGGTACAGATTTAATGTAGACTGTTCTGTTGTTGGCCTGTTGTGCATCATCTCTTTGTATGAATGTGGAGATGAGTATGTAGCATCTGCTTAGGCTAGACTTCTGGTTTCAGCAGCATGTCCTTTTACTGAAAGCAGGGACTGGAAACTACTTGCAATTGGTATTTTGAATGTGCCTGTCAAGGTCAAGTGCTCAGATTTTCTCCTCATTCTCCACTAGTTTGTGGCCAAGTATTCCAAAAGCTGAAGAACTACATTACATATGTTTAAGAGGGAGATATCACCATTACTCATGTTAACACAACTTCAGAAACTGCCCAAAATTGGTAACAACAGTTGATGGCTTCTGAAATTTGAATTGTTGGATACCACCTTCAGCAACATATTAAAACTTCTCATAAGACAGAGCAAAGTACACAGCAGGAGCATGAGAGTCTGACAGAGACTCTGAATAATGGCACACTGCAGCACGCATCGCTATGAGATATCAGCAGAATTTCCAGAAACACTGCCTATTTTTTCCATAACTAATTGCCTGCAAGTGAATATTGCTAATGGCAGGTAGGGGAAAAGGAATCCTGCAGGATGCTCAACACTCCTAGCACTTGTGGCAACAGGGGGAGGGGCGACAAAGCTTTGCTTTAGCAAAGTGCTCAGCATTTCTGCAGAACTCACTTAAAAGTAAAACTGACTTGCATTAAGACAAAGTTTGGAAAAAAATCCATTTCTGTAATGGAAAAAAAAAGCTACTGGTTTTAGATCAGTGGAGTAACTCCGCACAGTAATAAACTCTGTTACTGTAGCACACTTACCAGTGGGCAGGGCTGTATGTGGATGGATGTGCTAGTTTAGTCTAGTCCATGTGTCTGGCACAGCTTCAGAAGAGTGCAGACTGCAGCACTTCCATGTGAGGAGAAAACATCAACTACTCCTTTGTTTGGAGAACAATAAAAAGCGTACTGGCATCATAAAGAATAGCTTTTCATTTCAATATTATTTTCATTTCCAAGAAAAAGCAGCAAAAAGCCCCAAGTTATGTAGAAGAAGAACAATACTATTAATAAAAAGTCCCTTGCCTTGAGACCGTGGTCCAGCTGTTTAAGAGACCTACAGATCTCTGGAAAGAGGAGTTTCAGACTCACACTCTTGAAGGCAAAAAAAGGCATAGGGTCTGCAGGCAGTAATCTTATGCATGATTTCTACTATGTAAAACACTTCAGGAAGCATCTCCAGAATATCATCTAGGACCTTCTTAACCTATCCAGGCCGATACAAACCGAGCCATTAGAATTGACTGCAATCAATTCTTTTTGACTCTTATACTTTTAAGTCTGGTTTCTTCTCCAGGAGAGTGTAAATGTCCCATTTTCTTAGACAGCTACAATTCAGTTATGCTCCCCTACCTTTGCTGTCTCTTTGGCACCAGGATTGAGAGACATGACTGCAAACCAGTTAACACTTTGCAGCTTCTATTTAGCTTTACATTTTCAGGTAATGCACATGCAGAGCCCACCAACAACACGTTGTCCTGAGGCTTGGGATGACTGCTCTTAACCATTATGTACCCTGAGATTGCCTTGGTTTTTAGTCAAACATGATTGATACTTTTCCAGCATATGTCAGGGTGGTTGAAGGCCCCAAGTAGGATGAGAGCTTGGGGGCGTGAAGCTTCCTGTAGCTGGAGGAAGAAGGCTTCATCAGTTGGCTTTCCTTGGTCAGGTGGCCTGTAGTATACACCAACCACAAGGTTCCCGTTGGTTTCTCGATCTTTTATTCTGACCCACAAGCTTTCAACCTGTTCATGGCTACTCTTCAATGACAGCTCTTCACATTCCGTCCCTTTCCTGAGATAGAGGGCAACGCCTCCACCCCTCCTTCCTGGTCTGTCACTTCTGAACAGCCTGTAGCCATCGATAGCCACACTCCAGTCATGGGATTCGTCCCACCAAGTTTCAGTAATGGCAAATAGATCATAGCTTTCTAGTAGCGTGGTAGTTCCCCTTCAAGCTTTAGTAAAAGAACAAACTATGTTATTGATACTGCTGTCACCAGCTCTTGAAACACTGTCCTGTATCTATGAAGTTTCAGAAATTTGCACAACTTCCCAAATTTCCTATTTTCTGTGGGATTGAAGTATGGTTGCTGCTTCCTTTTCCTTCATGAGGATGCTCTGAGTTTACTTTAAGGCCACTGCTGAGGTGAGTGTGTTTTAAGTGCTGAATTTTGCAGATGATGGTCTAAGACAGGACAGAGTCATACAAGACACCTGTGGGAGAGGCAAGAGTGAAGCTTCAACTCACTTGAACCCCTATCCCAATAGTACATGAGCCATAACATTCTTTCTGCTTGGTGTGTCGTTAATTAGGGGCTTTGCACACACACATAATAACCTTAAAGAGGTTACAGGGAGTGGTAAGTCAGTGAGATAAGTAAATGGAGTGTGAAAATGGGGCACAACATGTTAGTGTTTGTGCAATTCTTTGCTTGTCAGAAACAGTGATCCCAGTCCACTTTCCAGAGAAATGGCTGCCCATTAGGACATTTCTTCATGTGTCGATGCCCCTTCCTTTTTCTTCTGCCTATCTGTTAATACCCAGGAGCTGGAACAGAAGGGAAAAACATGCTACTCCTCCACTACATCTCTCCAAGTATAGGAGGATGCACAGGGTTTTGTACTGCTGCTTTTGCCTCAATGAGAGAGGTAGTGGCAATAATTTAGACAGCAGAAAAAATTAAGTTTTCAGTCAGCTCAATGCTGAACCAAGTACTATTAACTGCACTGTTCCTAGACAGGTAGGCTTATCCCTGACAGAATGTTAAAGATACGACTTGGGACTTTGGAGCAGGTCAAGAATTAAGCAGGTAGACAGAGGGGTTTTGTGGGATACACTCTCAGTGGGCTGCCCTCCTACTGTTGACAGGACAGAATAAAAGCAGTAGCAATCTCATTTGTTTTCCAGTCTCCTGCCCTGTAAGGACTTCACTGCATTCCAAGAGTTTCTCTGAACTTATAGTCGCAGAGCTCCCTGGGATTTAGACCAGACTCAAAAGTTGTTTCTGCTGAAAAATATTTCTGGCTCTAAATGTTACTTTTCACAGGAGCCATTTCTTCCTAATGCAGGGTCCACTCCACAAAATCACAATAAAATTTAGTTGCTTATGGCATTTAGAATAGTCAACAAGAAGCTGCTACTCTCAATAGCACTAGTAAGCACCTATTTCTGAAGTCATTTCTGTTCTGCAACCAGCCATTTACCTGCACCTGAACCCGCACTACTAACCTCACCCACAATAAACTATGTCTTAAGATACCACTTTGAAGTAATGCTGAGGTTTTGAAAAAAGCACTGTTATTCACCTTGAGTGGAAGATCAATTCTGTCAGACAATCTGTACTTACCGGTGTCTCTGCTGGCACTTAAATGGGTTTTACTGTATTCTTGGGAGTCATACGCGCAGAGGGAAGCTGTGTTTTGTGAGGGGTCATGGCAGTGCTCACTGCTCTTCTGTCCTTATGGCAGATAGCAGATGAGGCATAGCAAAGCTGACGTACGGTGATTTATTCTAATGCACCTTATAGAATGAATTTATAGCTAAAAGAACTCATCAGGAATGCAAATATGTAAATGAGAAGGTAATCTCCCCAGGGAACACAAAGCACCAGCCCTGATGAAAGACTTTGCCATTCTGTTTGCATTCATTTGACTGTCAGTCAATGAGTGGTTTTCTGTTTTTGCTGGTAAATCAGGGCTCTAACATTTTCCAATGTTTACAGCAAAGAGCTTGGAAAGATGTGTCCCTCTTTAAAATATCAGCAGATCCACACTCAGGCTTGGGTCCCTAAACTTTCCAAATGCCATACAAATAGCAGTGATTCTCGTCAGGTTTTAACACCTATACTTATTTCACAATTATTTGAATGAAAGTTCAGGCTTGTGAAGGTTAATGGACTGCCTAAACTGGAAGCAGTAATTCTTAACTTATCCATAGGCTACAGACAGAGCTGAAGCCAGCGGGATGATCTTCCCACCATGCCCTGATGACCTCAGCTGTCATTTGGAGAAATCAGCCTCCACTGAGGTCAGGAGTACAGTGGTGCTTAGCTTTTCCATCTCCATGGCAACTTACTCTTGGGCATCTTCTTCTGAGCAGTTACTTCCAATTGCCTTCATCTGAGTGTGGCTCTTTGACATATGAAAACCCACTCATTAGGGACTACGGAGACACCAGCGAGTTCATCTCACTCACAACCAAAAGTCAGGTTTCAGCCACATTGCTGGGGGTAAAAGTGCACTTTCCCCGAGTCAGACGGACGCTGCAAGTGGTCTGCTCACATGTAACATTCTAATTTTCTTGTTTTTTATTTTTCCTCCCAAATAAGCTTTTTACTTTTGGACAGAGGAAAATAATACGTCTGGAAAGAACGCTTGAAAAATCTCTTGCCTATTTGTAGCAAATTGTGTACAACCAGTTGTCTAAAGTGACTAGTTCAGTAGTTTAGGAGAGGCAGACACTTGCTTTTTAAAATTATATATATATGCGCATACATATACACATATACAAAAAATACGTAGACACATATATATACATACACATTTTATATAAATATATGTATATGAAAACAGATTGAAGTAGTTTCCATGCAAGATTTTTTTAGAACTGAAGTAAAACTAACACTTTGTTTTTGTCTCCTCAAAAGTTCTGACATTTGTTTCTGAGTAGAAGCAACTTTGTCATCTTGCACCTTGGGCTTATGGATGCTACACATACTCCGCTGTCCAGGATCAAAACAATAGTGGAATTTGAATAATTCAGTACATATCAGCCGGTGATAATCTGACAAAGCTACAGAAACAGGTGTGTGAGAGAGTGGTAGAAAATGAGAAACCATCTTACAAACTGTTTTTCCTATTTTGGAAATAAGAAAATCCGAGGAAATGTATAACATTTCCACTCTATTATTTATCTGGAAAAGAAAACATGCAAACAATAAATGTAAGTTTTGGGGATTTTGCCATTCTGGACTGCTGTAACTGATGAGTCTATCAGTTACATTGGTTAAAGTTCAGTTTCATAAAAGGTACTTTCCTATTCCCACTTAGACTTTTCTAACCAGCAGCACCTTAAAGGAAAATAGTTATATTAGGAAAATGGAAACCTGAATGTGCCATACCCCAGTGCCATTAAGCTGGCTATACAAGCAGTGTTAAAGAATACTGAAATCAAGTTGCCAAGTAATGGTGCTTGCAAAAGTATATGAACAGGCAATATGCCAAGTCACCAACCCTTGAGGACAAAAGCTGATTGTAACAAATCATTACGTTCATTACAAGCAGGATAACTTAATCCTCCACAATCAGATGAGACTTTGCAACAGTTGGTGTCACATAGATGAGAAAGCTGCTTATCTCCCCCATTCTGTTTCTGGAAGGCTGAACATGCTGTAGACATATTCAAGAGTTTTAGCTACGTATGAAAGTTCTTACCACAAGTGGGCTGATGAGTTCTTGCAGATATGCACAGCAGAGCCCACGGTCCAAGGCGTGGGTGATGTGACCACCATACATGATCTCACCAAAAAGAGGTAACAAAGGTCTGCCCGGGGTACAGAATGCATCACTGACTAAAACAAGTCACCTTTCTGTACGGCAATCCAAAGCGTCTCACAATGAACACTGTTAAGAGAAACAAAAAGATTAAAATATTTTCTTTGACAAAGCTTCATGGTTATGTATTTGCATTGCTGGGGTGTGTTTGTTTAGATTTAAGCATATAAAAATAACTACATGAAACACAAATTTCTTTAATTTCAGTCCAGTGAGAGGTGTCTATAAATATTTGAATAAAACCACCAAGTTTATGACTAAAATTCAGTAACAGTGTGAATTGTATCATCTGAGCCTTATGTCATATTTTTGACCTTATCCCTTATAAAAAGCTTTTAACAGAAAAGTACAATTTCAAAACCCCGCATGATATAGGAGAACATAACTCATTAACAAGTGCACATATTTTCCCATACAGATCTTTAAAAACATAATCCTCATGAGTGACGGGAAGGTAACCTACTGTGCCTTTCTTGGAGGAGAAATAAAAAACTTGTATCTGATTGCAGTCTTTTATATCTCCTCACTAGGAAATGTTCAATAACTGAAATTCTACATTATTTGAGTTGGGGATGTATTCAAGAAGTTCAGTAAAAATTGAATTAATGTTAATCCCATTACTACCACATCATGTAAGCATTGTGTTTATTGTAGAACTCTGATCATAATGTTACTGTTATAGCATGTGATTAACAGTGGTAATGCATTTTATTCAAGGAACTACTGTCTTTACCTTTTATTTGGCTTTAAAGAGTTTGAAGCTTCTTTTTGCTACCCTTTGGTTTGCAAAATATGCCAGTTTATGATGAAGCCCTTCCTGATAGGAATCTTTATGCCCTTGGGTGCAGTAGTTGCTTCCCAACAATTTAAATAAAAACTTAATTATAGGCTTTAAATAGTGCATGATGTGTCAGAACAGAACAAGTAAAATAGCTGCAGTTATTCCATTCTGCTTTCTACAAGTTTATTTCAGTTTGAATATGTGGAACTCTAATTCATCTTTCTTTTAAACTGGTTTGAAGAGAATGAAAAAAGAAGGAGAAAAAAAAAGGATCACTGGAATATAATAGGCAATGCTGTGTGCTGGTAATGAGAAGCCAGAACAGAGAATCCCTGTGAAAAATGCCAACAACTTGGATTTAGAATGAAATGGTCTTGCTACAATGAATCTGATTTTCTCTTTGTTGGCACATGAAACACATTCAATGTTTTTCTAATTTCATATATATTTATCTCAAGCAACGGCCTTTTTTTCTTTGACTTTTAGAAGAATATATCAATATTCTAATTCAGTATAAGTTCACGCAGCTGCACGCTTCAGGGGACATCAATTACACTGGGATAATCAAAACTTATGATATAAAATGAACATTTTTGCTAGTGTGAGAAACCTGAGGATTCTGCCTTAGAAATATTTTGGTCTGTCATGGTTGCATAACTTCCATTGTACTGTACAGCGATCTGTTTTTTTGTGCTCAAAAAACCACAGATCCATTGCTTGGTGAATGAATATGTCGAGGCTGGAGTCCACATCCACCTCACAGTACTGAACAACAACTCCACAAACATGAGTATGGGGATCAGAAGCTGGAGGGGAAGAGCAGGACAGTGAGGTAGGATCAGGTATTCTGTGCTTTACCTGAGGAGACCTTAATTATCAGAGGCTTGTGAGGGGTGGGGTGGGGCTTCATCTCAGCAACGGGAAAATCAGTTAATTCAAACTGGAATGCAAGAAGATTAAATATTCACAGGAAAGCACCACAAATGGTACAAATGTTGATGGACCGAGGGCAGTTTCCACTAGCTGATGGGCTAGCTGAAGTTTTCTAGTTTATGTTTTCTGGTCAAGCTCTACTTGTCTTAAATGAAACTGTCCCTAAAGGATACCCAAGTGAGAGATTTTGTTTATTTTTATATATGTATGTGTGCGTACATGTGTGTATACCTACAAAGACACACTTTAAAAACCTACTATCTCTTTTCTCTCTACAATATCTATGTTAAAAAATGCTTATAAAGCCACAGGGAAATGAGTCACTAACCAATACAATGAAACGGACCAAGAAGCAATATTACTGAGAAGAGAGATTAAATAATTCTCACTCTTACAGACCTTTCTAGTCCTCCTGGCCACCAGAACCTTCCCTCTCATTAATTAACTAAATTATCAAGCTTATGAATTGTGGTTTGAAAAGTAGAGACCTTAAAGCAGCAAAATTTATAAGCACAGAAAACTAAGGGTTGGAATAATCTGATTTTATAAACTTGTTTTCTAAATGGGAAGCATTATTAAATCATCACTATAAAATTAAGCAATTATTTTAAATGACACCAAGTACCACAGAAAGGAAAAATAGTTTGTGTCTATTAGCTAAATAAAGGTCAGTAGGGGTAGAAGAAAAAGGGAAAATTAATTTCTATAAGTAAATATAAGTTGGGAGATACAGAGAAAATTGTATCATCAATGAGTGATATTTTGCTCTACTTTTTTAAATAAATCTCTTAAATGTCTTTAAATTACTAAAATGAGAGGATATATTCAGTACTATCCTGTATTGTCCTATATATATTCAGTACTATCCTATATTATTCAGAAGTAAATAGTTATTGCTATTATGTACACATGGCACACACAGAACTTATACAAATGACCTCAACTGAGTATTTAAATTATACAAATGTTAAATATGCTGTAGCTCAGGAATAAAATCATTCATCTACCCTTAACTTTGACTCAAGGGGAACATTGCTGAGAAAGTCACAACAAGGTGGCATCCTTAATATATAATAATGACACATGCAGGAAATGCACCATTATTTATATATGTGACGTGCTGTAAATTGCTTCCATCATCAGAACTAATTGTAGTGATTATTAATGTAGTGTTATGAACTGTCAGAATTGCTGTATGTAATTACATTTGTGCAAATGCTTCATTACCTGCCTAATGAATTTGGCATATATGCACATGTAAACCACTGTTTTTGTTAACATAATGAAGGGCATTTTTTTCCCACTTAGCTACTGATGTGGAACTGGTTTGACCTGTATTACAAAGTTCAAGCATCCACTGCCAGGAAAAAAACCCACAACCTCCCTTCAACACCTTTGATCTGGTTTGTTTTCACACTCAGCAACTCAGCATCTTATAATATCATCTACCTAAATAACAGCTTCAATTGTATCCCCCTTATTCAGTATAAACAGTTGATTGAATTAAAATAACCTTGGTGTATCGTTACCTGCCCACGAATTCTTACCTTCATATGGGTCTCTAAATAGTTGCAGAGGACACAGACGATGAAATCTCTCGTACTGAACGGATACCTTCCATTCCAGCCCTGAGGGCCAAACTTTAGTCTCCCAGCAACACAAGTGTGAAAATAGCACCGAGAAAAAAGGATGCTTTTAAATTCCCCTTCTCTGGTACACAGTTCAAGGGTACCCTGTGAAAGAAAAGGAATACGTTTATCCAGTTAACAGCTGGCAGCACTATCAATAGCTGTGACTGCCTCAGCTGCCGAAAGAGAGCACTCAGAAGCCTGAAGTTAGAAGGACAACAAGAAAGCAGCTTTCTTAGAAATGAGTGACTGTTAGGCAGTGGGGTTTTTTTGCAGTAATTTCCAGAAGGCAAAGGGTTGGTGGTTACCTTTTTATTAGTATTTCCAATGTCCCTTAGGAAATAGAACTGTTGTACTACTGAAATCATAAAAACAGAGACTTTAACTGTAAATATTATTCAGACAATGGCTACTATTTCTTAGCATAAATCACCCATAGACTTTATCTCAAATAGAAAATTTGCCAGTTTAACATTTATTAAACAGCACACTATTCCTTCAAATTTTACACTGTTTCCCAAAGAGTCATGCTTGAAAATGAAGTTTAGTAATTTTCCTTTTCCCTCCATTGTTTATAGTGTTACCAAAGAATCTCAACAACATGAGATTCTGCACAGGGCTGTCTCTAGTTTTTTAATTTCTGAGACAAACTTTTGGCCATTTTCCTGTAGAAACTGCAGAAATTCATGTTGGTTCTCTGCCAGCTTTCTGTACTCTATCTTTTAGTTTATCTTTAAGTAATTGACATAACAGAATGTCAATAAAAACATAGATGGAAAGGACGACAGAGGGATAAACTCTTGGTTGTCAAAACAAAATAGGTCATCCTGAACTGAACAACAGGTAGCAAAGTCTGAGCAAAGGTGAAGAATTTTGTGTCTGAGAGAAAACCTTCCTTAAGTCAGAATGCTGAGTTTAACCATGAAAAATACAACAAAAGCTTCTGTCTTGAAGGAAACCACAAAACGTAGTGTTTATTCCACATGGATTAAGCATAGTTTGATTTTCTTATTCCAATTCCCACAAAAAATAAAATACAACTAGAAATATTTTAAAGACAGAGTCTGCACAAGAATTTGTAGCAAGCTGCAAACACCCATGGCTCAAAATAATGAGGGAGAAAAGAGAGTTTTTCAAAAGTATCAAGCTTAGAAATTAGCTAAAAACACTATACGTGTACAGATTTCTTGAATTGAACACATTCTGAAGTGGGACAACAATGTGTGTGAGTTGCCTTTATTAAAAGCTTAGACTTGATTGCTCAGCATTCTGTTAGAAATGTTGCTGTAATAAGTAAAAATAAAATAAAGAAAAAGATTGCTGCATTAATAGTTGTCTGTTTAGCTACGAAACCAGGAGCATTCTCCCTTTCTCACAAGAATCTTTCTGAATCACCTCATACCATCAAAATCAATCAATTTGTAGCCAAGGTTGTTTTGACATGGGTCATTCAGTGCGCAGCTCTTTTATTCTAGGCTTTGGTTAACAGAGTTCCCTTTAAACACTACTCTTGCCCTTTTCACATCCAAACTCTCTCTGCCATCACCTGTCCTGTTTTCAAATAAATACATGCTAATACACTGTTAGAAGGCTAAAGTGTACAGTTATGGTTGCCTTTATCATGGTCCGCTTTGCTGACACAAATAAGCTTGCTGCTCCAGCGCTTTCACTGCTGTGGGAAGTCTGACTTGCACCAAGCCTGAAGATCTGTCTACAAATGTTTTGGGGTAACAGGCAGGGATAACTGGGATCCAGAGGGAAGGAGGCTGCGCACATCCAGTGACACCTCTGTTCTCTGCTTTCTCATGTCTTCTTTCTCCTGCTTCTTCTTCCCATTCATTAAGCAGCTCTGCAGGACCTCGTGCAGGGAAAGAGCAAAAGACAAAACAACAAATGTCATGTAGCCCTTGCTCATGAATTCCTTTCTTTATGCCTAACTACAGGAATTCATACACGGGTACCAAGCCATTGCCTGAACGTCTGGGCACATAAATCCGTCATGTGGGAAACTGTACTGGATCAAACCATATTTAGAACTGAACAAAAGCTTATGAGTACCATTGAATGAATGAAAGAGCTCTGGCTTCAGAATTTCAGTAGGCTTTTTTTCATGAGACTTCACTACTGGGTATATCTGGTGCAATAAACACACTTCTTTCTGTCTTTGTAATCATACCTATGCATGTCTATGTTTTATAATACAAATGTACGCATTATTGTCACACCTTTCCTCCTGCCCAGCATTGATGGGAAACATGGAGGGAACAGAGAGCACAGAGGGCTGTCATCCTGCAGCTGTCAAGTTAATCCCAAAGCTCTGGTCTCCTACAAGGTGGTCTTCAAGACATTCCAAGACCACAAGGGAAGGAGTAATTAAAACAAATGAATGAAAACAAAAGTACCTGGTCAAAACTGTAGAGAGCAGCATGTAAATCCCTGTAGGAGGTTCACTGGTAATTTTAATTGAGTTTTCTAGTATTCCTTGGGGAATGATGTGCTCTTCTGGAGTTGGAGCTGGTTCAGCACTAATAAACACAGAGAAATCAAGATGGCTTTCTTCACTGTATCACTGAAGGAGTTCTTCCAAGGTTCTTAGCCATTTGGTTATTAGATGAATATTCTGTTGAAAACCAGATAATATGGTTATTATGAGAAAACAAATAAATTCGTTACGCTTAAGACACTGTTATTGTGACTTTATAATGGAAAACAGTTAAGTTACTTGATTCCAGCATGATTTTGTTACTAAAATATTGATAATGCAAAGAATAAACTTGAAGATTCTTAGCTACTGATGTTTCTTGATATGTGTTGAAATAGTGGAAGTTTCACTGTTAGCCTCTAAATTTCAGGCCTTGATTCTGAAGATAATGAACATATTATAAAGTCAGGGTTAAAGTATCTGGGGTTGTGGGTATTACCACATGTAAAGATAAGCATAACTAAACAGACACTTGGAGTCTACTTAAATTCCCTGTAGAATGGAGACCTAAGACAAATCATGTCCAGAGCATACTAGGAAAAAGACCGAAGAAGTGCTAGACAAAAGGAAGTGTTTACAGCTGTCCTGCTACTTAAAAAATTATGTTTCATACCACTTCAGAGCCTAATAGTTTTTAAGATTCTTGATATATGAAGACAGTAGAAAGTCATTCACAGACCGAAGAAGTGAGTTTTAATGGAAAAGTATTCGCCTCCAAATCACCTACTGGTGAAATATCTGAATATCAAGAGAAAGGTTTAAAATGTGCCAGGAGCTACAGCTGTTTTCACCCTTCCATTAGACCACACTCCACTCTTTTCTTGTTACAGTACTAGCATTTCAACTCAAATTACAGCTCAGCCATGCAGCTTCTCTCTGCTTTTTCCCTTTTAAGTCATAACTTGCTGGCTGCTCTGGCTTCCGTTTCTGTGCAGCACAAGAGAAATTACAACTCCATACACCAGCCAAGGAATATGACATCAGTCACACTCTGGCTGCTGCATCACTTTATCATGAGACCTGTTGAGGTGAGATTCCCAAATTGTCCCTTGACACGTAGAAAAAGGAACAAGGGAATGGAAAGAGAGGGACACCTTTGTATCACATTACATGATAGCAGTCCGGCAGTGACTGCGTTTCATGGCTACCTCCAATCACTCCCAAAGTAGAAGTGCTTCAAGCCTTAACATGATAAAAAACAACTGTTTGATATATGATATGTCTGAGTTTAAGAAAGTAATTAGGAGTGACAGAAGAGTCAAACCTGTTACCAAAAAATTGCAAGTCAGGCTTTCTCCTACCAGTTTACCAAATGCTGTACCAACTGTTTTTGCTAGCTCTGAAGCCAAAGTAATTTTTAAAGTATTTCCCAGGTCAGTTAGACTAGCAGGGCTTTTTTTTTTTTAAGATCTAATTTTACACTCCCTAGGCTCAAAAAAAATGCGTGGTAAAATACTTCATCTTTTTCTCCAGGATATTTTTTAAACATAAACATAGGGGGTTTGGGCCAAAACCCAGAAGAATGCTTGAGAAGCACTGAGCACATCCAAACCCCACACTTGCTCTAGTCAGTTTCGTACCAATTGGGATTTGGTCCGACATTTTTATGTAGTCTCCTTTCTGACTTTCCCCAGTCCTTCACTATGAAAAAATCTTCACAGTAAAATCATCACCTCCCTCAGAAGCCAGGAATAACAGGCTGGAAAGTGAAGCAGGTCAGTAACACTAGAAGCCTCCCAGATGTCCCTATTTATTCCTGTGGCTTCAGACACACCACACTGCTTATTTAGGGCCTCTACCCTCTCCCATTTTCTGTCCCTCTCCCCAGAGCATCTGAGAACTCTGAAATCCCCCTGAAAACCAATTCTGCTCTTTCCTTCACAACAACAGTTCTATACTCACTATCAGAAAAGCAGGGTTAATTTCAGACTAGTGTGACTAGCTTACACTCATGTGAAATCTGGTTAAAGAATTTTTTCAGTTTCACTGCTGATGGAGCGGTTGGTTTGTGTGTGTTTGCACAACATCTAGCCCAGCAAGGCACCTCACGAATTCCACAGTGATTTTATTTTAGCCAGCAGATAACACCGAGTCTATCCCACCTCTTCATTTGTTGCAGGCAACCTGGTTGACAGCCAGATGTTGCTGAGGTTAAAACCGAAGAGGAGGGAATCACCCCATCCCCATGACCTCCTTAATATCAAGGCCCAGAACATGCATTTCTTCTTTGGCTTCAGGGCAAAGGGGTCATTACAAATATCCATTGGCTGTTTAGCATGAAACATAGGGAGAGAAGCGCCTTCTTTCAATAACATTAACAGTTGGTTCTGTCCACTCTGTCACTGTGCTGAGAACCACAGCTCTCCTGCGTATTGCAAGGATCTTTTTGTTCACTGCAGAGTGGGTTCTTAGTCCATACAATGCCAGCCAAAACTGCAGCTGCTGTCTTGGAAAAGCAGCACTCCAGGGCTTATTATCCCCCTTCCCAAGGGGGATTCACACCCATTTTGTTAAAGTCTTCATTATGGCCCACTGAACAGGACAGGAGCTCATAATTGTGTAGAGGAAGTGTATGCCTGAAGGCAGTCCTATCTACCCACCAGAGGCTTTCTATTTTATCTTTCATGTTGCTCCTGAAAAGATCAGGACAGTGTTCAGAAAAATATTACATATGCTCTATTAATATGATGTTAATTCTGTTACAATCAAAAGTTAAAGCAAAAAAGAGCAAGATTATTAGCTGTTTAAAACCTTTTTTTGTTATCTAAGACATATTCTGCTTGTATTCTGAGAATATCCCTCCAGATGAGGAGAGACAGTCTCCACCAGAGGGGCTGCTTGACACTCACTCGGAGAAGAGCCCAATGGCCAAGTCTGGCAGCCTTCTTGAGTGCCTCCTCTGCAACCACCTCCTGCCCTTGTCCTGAAGAGATGTTATGAAATCTTCCAGAGTCTATAGTGAACGGGCTTTCTGCCTGCAAAAGAAATAATTGGGGAACAGTGAGTGACAAGGGGGGAGGAGATAGGAAAATTAGCAGAGCTTACAGAAAAAAGAATGATAATGCCCCCATTAATTTCACTATCACTTGTGCAAAGCATATTACTTCTTCTGAAACACTTCACTAAACCCTTACAATTTCAACAAGTAAAATTGCGAGCTCTCAACAGTGGCCTTATTGCTAGTATTAGAATAAGCCCGCAGAAATCTGTTCCCTTGGTTTTAAGATAATGAACCTTTTGACATTTTGATAGATGCTCAGTATTGTTACTGAGCTTTAGAAACTCTTACAGGGGGTACAGAGCAATTCCCTTATGAAAAAGGGAGCAACATGTGGTAGATATCACATCAGTTTTTTAACTGATTGGTTCAGTGGGTAAATGCACAAACCTCTCACCTTGTGAGGCCCGAGTTTAAATTGAGCACAGTGAGGTCACAGCTGTATTAACCTGGTATTCTCACTATTGTCTGTAGGGAATAGTAATCCTAAGTATAAAGCCACAGAGCCCTATACAATTGAATATAGTTTGTATAATGACCATTATTTAGTCACAGGGGGCACAAGATTACATGAGCATGGAGAAAATTGCCCTCTGGCCCTCATCTAGTCAAAAGGTAGAAAACAGTACAAAAGAAAACTGCATTATGCCAAGCAGAGGAATGCTTGGTCTAAAAATGTCCTCATACTATAGTGCTTATGGCCTTACACTTTTCATCCACCCTTTTTACCATGAATATGGTGGGGGTGGAAGAAACTTTAGAGCTAGAATCTTCTGCTGAAAATAAACCTTTTCCAACTTTCCCATCGTAATGTATACTCCATTGTGGTGACAGATGATTTCAGATTCTCTGTAGTAAAAATACACCCATACAAATACGTGCATATGGGCACATATACAGAAGCACGTAGCTGTCTATTGATTTATCTATATTTATAGCTCTGCACACTCCATTTCATTTTCAAGCTAGAATTTTCTTTCTTTAGGGGGAACATAGTTGAGTGATCCTTGCATCAGAAGGAAATAGGAGGCTTACCTAAGTGTCTCAATACCTTCAAGTGGGTCTCCTCCTGAAGACAGAATGAACAACACAGGAGCGGCTGGACTGCTTTCTTCATAGGTTTCTGCTAAGCCGATCTTTGTGCTTGAGCCAAGCTTTTCTTCCACAAAATTCCTATATATACAAAAAAACATGCACTGCACACCACAAACGTCCCCTGATACAGGCTTCAAACTTACACCATTCTGAATAACCATTATTCTTCAATAACCAAATGCAGAAGTCATTACATGCTGGCAATACTGTCGTGTAACACCAGGGCAGCCCGTCAGAGTAAACATCCAGGACATAAAACATGCATTTTCAGAAGGCATGCAAATGGGTAAAAGCTGTGATGGTGGGTTGTAGAGGATCAGGTCTATAAGGTGATCACTTGGGATCTAAAGCTTAGAAAACTACAACTGGAAAACAGCTGGGAAAAGATCAGTAAGTATTCACAAATTAATCTTTCTTGGTATAACAGAATTTTGAAGAAGAGATACCTGAAAAATGTCATCCCATAGGGTTAGCTGTCATCCCTAATACCATAAGGAGAACTAATACTGAGAAATACACTTCTAGCTACTAACAGTATATCTTACTATATGCTTACTATATTTATTAAAGAACACTCTCCTCAGATACCTATATGCAAGTTAAAAGAAATCACAAACATAGCTCTTCAAATACACCATGACTCATGTCTCGCCACACTACCTTTCTTCATAAACTCTTCAGCAGAAGAACAGGCTGGGAAAGGCTTAGTTGTTGATTTCAAATTCTGGTTGTTCACATAGGTTATCAGTTATTCACCCGTCTCCTAAATCTGAGTCCTCTCCACACCGACACATACAAGCCACCCTCACAGACGCTTGCCCCAGAAGACATACCCTCAGATTTCATACCTAATAGAACATGTGATTCTGCCTGGATGGAACACCGTCAGTATGATTAGTGTCTGAAGGGGGCTTTTTTTTTTTGTCCATTCCTGGGGTAGCTTTGTCTTTTCTGGACATTCTGAGCTCAGTCACTTCTCCCGCCTCTTGGTGGATCCTTGAATATCTTTATCTAACCCACTGAATGCATCCATCACTGCCATAGCCTGGAAACATGCCGAAGACATGAGTATAGATGATGTACCTTCTGATTGAAATAGGAAGAAAAAAGCTGATACTATTGGGGTATGTAAAAAAAGCATAGATTAGCCAGTTACAAGGACTAGAACTTACCTTAAAAGACTAGATTACACATGCACACACACATATATGTATAATATTATTTATAAGAGTTTTCTTTGGTCAGTATTGGTATACTGTTTTCTTACATTTACGTACCAAGATATGACAAACTGGAAAGCTTGTATGGGACACTTACTATAGTAAGAAGTGATATGAAGATCAAAATTATATTTCTAGGGGACCAGACAAATTGTTGTAAAAAAGAATTTTCTCACAAAGCACAGTATGTGATGTCTAAGGAAAAATACACTCAAAAAGCAAAGACAACTCCTCTTTGAAAGCATAATTAATTCTACTAAAACCTGTGGTGAAATGTGCAACTTATCTGAAATTGTCTAGTTGTAGTGTGCCTCCAGAAATCACATCAGAAACGATTTGGAATTGAAAAGCAATTTTCCCAGCCTACCCTAATGGCACTCCATGACTGAGTAGTTAAGAAGTCAACAGGACTCTCATAAGTGCATTCCACCCTGAATCGAAGAATGAAAACCAGTTCAAGGAGTTCTCTTCTTAGAAAAATCTTGACAACGTATAAAATAGAAAAATGTCATCAGACTAGCTTCAGAAACAATTCTGCTTTAAAGTATTCACCACTCAAAGTATTACCAAGTAGAGAGCTCAATGCAACAAAAGTTCCTACAGCTGTATATTTTAAAACTCTGATATAAGAATTTACAACTTGTTTCAAAATATGTTAAAATATTGATTTGAAGTCTATTGTAAATGGACTAAAATTATTATATATTAGTCGCTAAGGGATGTGTCAAAGTTTTTCGAAACAATTCCTACATTCACAGAGAGCTGAATGTTTCTTTACCTGTTAAAAAAGACACTATGGAAACCAAACACAATCTATCAGTCAAAACTTCTTGCACAAAATATAACTTCTGCCATTTAGTACTGAAAGACAAATTCACTTGAATTTTAAGATGATCTAACCAATAACAGCAGTTATTTTTCTTTAGCTTGTGGGAGCACAAACAGACATAAAAATGCAAGTCTCGCACACTGAAGTCAAGCTTACATAAACTTGGCCACAAATTATTTTATACTAATACTACCAAAAAAGTACAGATTTCTTTATTCCATCTAATTATTGCTATATACACGTTTTATCTCTCAAAAGACAGAGAGAAGAACAAATAGTGCACATCTTTTTCCATCACCTTTCTGATCCGTCTTCAGATGTAAGCTGACAGAAAGCTTTAGGAAATTTGTACACACTGAATGAGTTTTGTTGTTGGTTTTTGTTTAGTGTGGTTTTTGTGGGGGTTGTTTTAAAACACTAAATCAGTTATAGGACATAAGCTGAATGTATACTGAAGAAAACTCCTTTGGTTCTAAGAGAGTTTTTTCTATTTGTTTTATGACTTTAACCACATGAAGTGGGAAAAAGAGACACCTTTGCCATAACACCATATATTTTCTCTCCTTTCTGATGTAAATATGTCTTTTTTCCACTACTGAAAGTCCTCTCTCTTTCCATCTAAAAATGTATTTTATAAATCAGAAGTTTATTCTGCCCTTTATTTTGGTTTCTGTCATTGTGTAGTTGCGACAGAGCATATTTTTCAGTTGCCTTACAGGTTGCCATTCCTCATGATCCATCCCATCTCCACTCCTACAGAAAAGCCAGAAGTTAAGCAACACAGAGCCAAAAGCCAAGGAGAATATTAATACATTCATCTGCACCATGATGCAGAGAAATCATCACCAGTTTTCCATACCCTCTTTTCACTCCTTTCTCTTCCAGATATTTCTGCTTTTTTTTAACTCTTATTTATACACTCTGTGGAGTGATTCCTTTTTTGCTGTACCCTCCATTTCAGACTCCTCAATATATAATTTTTTACATTCTTCCCAAATTGTTGGTTTCTAGTTTAATTCCAACGTCTTTTACTGATCAGCTCTGTGATAGAGCCTGGAGCAAGTTCTTCAGGGTGAAATATGTCACACAGTGCAATGGAGCCCTGATTCTTTTTTCTTACTTTACATACCTCATCGATTTCAGCTGTAATTACCCAACCACAAGCAGCTAAATCATGCTATTTATCCTTAGCATAGCTTCACAAAGTCATTGCAACATGTTAAAGGAAAGGAATTACATAAAAGCATCTTTGGAATTTCTGCAGTTATTATTGGTACTGAATCAGCAGTGAGAAACTGCACAGCCACAAGGTAACAAGACTAACTTCTTTGGGCAAAGGCATCACCTTCACCTTCTAGTGAAGAAACCCAGGTATTAATATCACTGATCTGAAAATTTTTCCTCGACTGAAGAGCTGTTCAGGCCAAGAAAACAAGCTTATCCTTTTCAAAAAGTCCTTAGCTCATTAAAAAAATAGTTGAATGTGTGACAGCTTCTGTCAGTTTAGAGATGCAACACTGAACATCCCCTGATTTTTCAGCCTGCTTAATTGCTTTATGGTAGATTGCATTAAAGGCCTGAAAATAAGTACAATTATTTTTATTGACCTGAATTCTGCTTTTTTCTTTTCTACTCATAAGATAATTGGTTTCTGACTGTAGGCTTCTAAGAAGAGCTGGCCTAAGCAATCTTAAAATGCAAAACACTTCTGCCAAAAGGTTTTTGAGGCAACTTTCATCAAATCAGCAGTGAGGGCTGCAAACAACAATTCTTTTCTGCTTCCTTATTTAACTCAGCAGACAGAACCCCCTTTTTAAGCAAGCTGACAATTTTGCCTTGGGTGATCTCCCTTCCTCATAGCGTTAGGTCATTTGGTATGTTTGCCACAGTGAATTGTTTATACAGAATCCCTCAAAACTCTTTCTACCTGATCCACTGGGATTGCTTAACACAAGGAAGGAAAACTGTACAAGCACAATCAGGAAACACCATCAGAATGGAGACAGATGAAAAAGAGACCCATGGGAATGTACTGTGTTACAGACCCACAGCCGATCCTATTGTGTTCTTCTTTCTAAGACACGCAGCCCTGCAAATGTAAACATCTGGTGCAAGTGATAACTAATACAGTGGACATCACTGCTGGAGGCAGAATTCTGTTCCTTGCACTTTAAACCAAATCAGCAAGACAAATTTTTACCTTCAGTGAAAACCAGTAGTGGGGTTGATGCTGCCCAGACTGTTGCTAACGAAGTAAAGAATGAATACTCTTACAGCTGTTGGTCTGTAATGCTCTCTTGCTTCTGAGCTTCATCTTCTTTGGCTTCAGCTGTCTATAGAATGACTGTTGTCTCATTCAATGTGCTGTGATTATCCATACAATTACCAAAACATTCTTATCCATACAGAAAAGAATAGGGATATACTTTAGATCTAAACTGATGTTGTTTCAGACTGTAGGAATTATTTAAGGTAAATAAGCTTCTTATCTTAGGCAAACATTAGGTAATGAATGTTTTCTGCAACAATATGCCTGTTTACTTGCAAAAACAAGGCAATCATACATGAATATATTTGTCCGTATTTCATGCTGATAATGACGTCTTTTTGGTACTAATTTGAGCTCCTAAATCAAAAGGAAAAAAGAAATTATGTGACAATTACATACCATAGATACGCAACTGTTAATATGTGGGTGGACAGAACTTACTGGACAAAAGGAAATTTGACTATTCCAAGCTCATAGAAGTATTTCACTGAAGATAATTAATAATACACATTTTATAGGTGACGTTAAGCTGTTACAAACAGCCCGACTGTTACTGCCTTGTGCTCTATTTCTGCTGCAGATGACTTTGTTGATTTGAATTTCTCTACAAGTTCACTGTCATCTAAGAAACTGCTGTGGGCAGCTGACAGGCTGAGCAGCATGTCATCCTCCAGCTGCCTGAGCTCAGTCTTGAAATGGTTCTGCTGCTTGGTCAGGACTGACTAGCAGAGAGAATGAAAACACTGTATTTAAACTACTGCAGCAAAAAATACTGTTTTATTACATTTTTTGAGCTATACTTTAACTACATCAGCTGGTTTAATCTAATTTTTGAAAAAGACAATTTGTTTTCTGTCCCAGTACACTAGAACTAAGCTTCTGGAACACCCAGAGCAAGAATGTCAAGGTCACCAATGGCCAGTACTTTACCTCCCTCACAGCCTCCTTCTCCCTCGGACTGCACAAAATGATTGGGATCTTGCCAGAGATGGCAAGCTGTAACTCGTGTGGCAGCTGAGAAAACCAACAGTAGCACAAGGCTGGAGAACCCCACTTTGGCAGCAAGCAGTGCGGAAAAGTATGATTGTAGACTTCTCTGCTGAACTGACCTCCTGACAGTGAAAGATCTTGGCTGATCTCATGGGGCCCTATCCATCAGAACGTGTCTGTCACACCAAAAAACCCCTAGGTGATACAGGTGTTGTAAGCATGCAATCCCATATGGAACAATGTGTACATACAGAGGAAAATAGCCAGCTCATTTCAGATAGTGAAAGTAAGTCTAAGTATATGGCTTTCATTCCTCAAAGGATAATTAAACTTTCTGACCCAGTTTGTCCCTGCGTGAAATAGCAGTATCTCAAAGAGGTGTAGCAAATCTTCAAGGATGAATTCAGTAAATTCCGTAAGACAACCAGAAAGACACGCTACAGAAAGAGGAAGTATTCTTATTATTCATTTCACACTTGTAAGTATTTTTTCATTTTGTAGCTCATAGATCACAGTCTGCTCAGAGACTTTTCTATAACCCTCTATAGAAGTGCTTGTCTTCTTAAGTTACTGCACATCGGTATGACTGCAGCAGCCACAGAATTGCATCTCTGTAGGAATAAATTATGATTTATTAATCAACTGCCCAGGTCCTAACAGTGCCATCGTATCTTCTTATGGACTGGCATGAAACTTTATTCACACTTATTGGCTCAAGATCACTGAAGCGCAAAGCAATGCAGAGGCCCTTAATCCTGTATTGTACATTAAATGCCAAACACAGAGCAAACCAAACAGTACAGAGAAGTGTGAGAATAAAATCAAAATAATTTTAATTTCTAGCAGAGATTTAGGTCAAGGCCAGCCCTCCTGGAGCACAGATTTGAGCAAATCAGAAGTACTTTCTACACTTTGCAGAATATAACCTGTAAAATCATTCTAATATGTGGATTACTACAGTTACTCTACAGCAGATTCAAACATACCTATTAATTCTAGCCTGAAAATCTCAGAAGGGAAAATGGACAGATCAAAACATAGTCTTTACCTTATGTTTTTCTAAGTTCAGCCTTTCAGCACTAACAACCTCAGGGAACAACTCGTCTTCCAGCCCAACCCTGGTGACATTGAATTTGATAAGGGTGGTCTGAGCCTGCAGTTCTGGCTTGTAGTGAGGGTTAGTCAGTTTGGTGTGAAGACATTCCTTGTCTTGAATTTTGGTATATCTGAGAAAGAATAAAATGCACAAGAGTGGGGACCTCACTGAATTAAAAACCCATAAATATCTTAGATTGCAAAAGGTGAGTAATGCACAATTTTGATGACACATGAAATAGATACAAACAGAATTTTAGGTGCCTGCAACTTAAGAAATAAAAAAAGGATGTTTGAATGCACCAAAATTATATGAAGAATACACAGAGATTTTCTTAATTGGCATAGTTTCATTTGCAAATACAGCAGACATCAGTAAATTATTCACTGGTGTACTGAGCAGTCTGTGGCTTAGGGGTAAACATCTATATTCATTACTTACCACAAACTTAGGAAAGTTTTCAAACAACCCTTAATGAGATACTCGTTAGTTCTTGCAACCATTTCCTTAAACATAGCTCACTTTTCCATCTTTTGACATAGCTTAGATCCTAAACTTATTAGCGTTTGCAACCATTTCCTTAAACATAGCTCACTTTTCCATCTTTTGAAATAGCTTGAATCCTAAAAAACTAAGCAGGCATATATTTCTAACAAACAGATAGTGACCAGAGGAGGGAGAAGGGCTCATGAGGGAAATAACAAAAATAATTTTTAAGGCAACCAACTAAACATTTCCTTCTAAATCAGTTATTTGCTGGGTGAAAGCATGAGTTATACTAGGTTCACCCTTGATCCACTGAATAAGATCCCTTACTGCATGTTCTCTGCCAAGAAAGGTGATCCAAACATTAGTAACAAAATTTTTTTTCAAACGCGTCAGTAGAACACTTATACAAAGGAACATGGGTAGACACAACCTCTTTTCACAAAAATTAAATTGACTTTTATTAAGTCAAATTGATCTTCAAAGTGATTGCAATAGTATAGGTAGTAAACACTTAAATAGCAGTTCTCCGAAGTCACATCAAAACATGAATAAAGCAAGACTCTTCTATACCAATTTTAATATTGCTTTCTTTCTAGGCTATCATAGTGCACTGCCAGAGTCACAGACACATATGTCAGCACTTAACATCCTTCTGACATGCCCTTAACTGGAAAACATAGGCTAAATGAAATGGTGTGCTGAAAGCACATCTGCATTTCACCAAGAATTGGGAAGAAAAGTCATTTATGATGTACTGTGACTAAATTCATAAAAAGAACATAATACGTCTAGCTCTAGGAAATCCATGACTCTGCAAAACTCAACATTAGATGTGTATGTTCTAGACCACTGCCATGGAAATCATGAGTTTTCCTGGCTTGTTCTTTTATAACAGTGAAATAATTTAGCTGTGTAGTCATGACCTTCAGGTTATGCAGCCTTTCTCAGGTGGACATGAATTCACCCTCCAATTCTGTGACATAGATTTCAATTCTGATACTGTGGCTTCTCCATTACCTTCAAAATTGGCTACAGCTGGAGGGAACAAACCAGTAGATCTTGACAGAAAGAGAATAGTTTTACTCCATTTTCAATACATGCACATTGGCAGAAGCAAAAAGACAGAAGCAGTGATCTGACAAAAGACAACTTTTTCAGTTTGCTTTGTCAGTGAAAAATACTTTGCCTATATTTCAGGTCTAAGTAGCAACATAATAAGCTTTAGAGTTCTAGATTCATGTACTTAGTTTACGGGTTCCCAATTCACAGGAGCAATAAATTACCAATTTCTGTGATTATCATCTATGAAAGGCAAAAACTACATAATGACTCAGTGGATTTTATCACTGCAGCTATTCTAGGTTTTCTGTTAATTACAGATCTGGGAAAAGTAAAGGTTTTGTTATTGCTCTCACATGGTTCGAGGAGCATAAGCAACTATGATAAACACAGAGGTGGGGAAACAGTGGAATTTCTTCATATTTTTCAATGAAATGTATACATTTAGAGGTTAATTCTGGATTCTGAATAAATGTAGCAAATATAGGCACTATTTATAGAAGAAAAATTATAGAAGGCATAGCAAAAAAAAAAAAAAGTTTGCCATAGAAAATACTAAAGACAAGTTCTACTTTTGGTAATTTCTTCTTCATGATCTACTGTTCCACCAGAAGAGGCAGTTATAACAGACTATATTAATGCACCGTTATACCCAGAAACAGATAGAACTCTTACATGTGAGCTCCAGCTTTCCATTATTCAAGAACACACAAAGTAAAAGGAGATTGTTCTCCACTAGTTGTTTCTTGTTTAAATTCTCATAGGTCTTGAAATAAAGTTGATTAAGGGATTCAAATGAGATTCACAAAGCACTTTTAAAATCCTGTATAAACTTTATAGAATAATTAATTAATGAAAAAAAATATATCCCAGAAGCTACCGTGACTGCTAAACTCTGCTGCTAAAAGTCTAGGAATAGTGCAACATCTGGTCTGATCCATCAAAATCTGAGTTCTTGGCACAAAGGACTTTTCACGTGTGTATGTGCTGCCCAAGCAAAGAATGCGTAGGACTTTCAAAGACAGGATCTGAAAGATAAAAAAATCTCAAGTGTAGGTGCATGACTTCATATCATGGAATAACTCAAGAGTTTATCTAAAAATTTTTCTTAGCAGAGAGTTTCATACAACACAAGATTAAAAAGTCTACCTTTAAGGACAGATGTTCTCAGTAACATGCCATGACTCTAAATGGCAGAAAAGTTTCCTGTAGCTAAATATTTTGTATCAACTCAGTAAGAATGAAAAGAAGTGATAAATTCTTGGACAGGAAGGGAAAGCGAAACAATATTTTTCAGTGTGAAGAAAGAGGGATAAAAGTATTTTCTGAAGGAGCCTTCTTTCAATTCCTGCTGCTTAAAATTAAAAGCTTCTGGAAGTAACTTGCAAATTCCAACAAGTAATGTAGAGAATGAAGTTGAATAAATCAGGTGAAAACAAGTGCAGAATGGAGCTGTTACTAGGCAATCTCAGTAGGCAAACTGTGCAAGCTGGTCAAACTAGTTCAGTGGCAAAAGCACTGACTTAACGTTGCACAGCTGGCGAGACGTTAAAGGCAAAGAAAGCTTCTCCCTGTGGAGAAATCAAGTGAATTGTCTTGCTGTTTCATGAATAATAGTTATGCCTCATAAGAATGGAGACTTGTTCATACAAGCTACATTTGCACATAAATCACGTTTCAAGACATCTTAAAGAATATTGTAATAACCTAATTTTGGAACTGAAGAGACATGACTACCACTTTGTGAATGTGCAAAGGATTTGAGCAGGTGTAACAGGTCATGTGAATGCAAATAGGGGCCTTATGAACAATGAATTTATTCCTCTATCTTCTCTCCTATAAGTCAAAATAACATTGTTCTGTTATAGTTAATGCTCATATCCACTGATTTCCAAAACAGTGGTGCTGGGGAGACAGGACAGGAAACACACATGAAACCACACATACCTCCATACCAAAGATATTCAATGCCATCACTCCTCTTATAGCAGGACAGAAACCCAACAATGTATGGAATTGGCATATCTTTATTTTAATGCCTTGATTTATGTGCTCTGGAAAACCTAAGAACATGTATTCTGAATTATTTTTGCATACGTTACTAATACGTTGCACACAAATTTTACTTACTTTTTGCTTATGCCTTTCAGGCTTATGTAAAGCTATGTATTACAACTGATAATTTTTGAAATTATTTTATACAATTTTGTCTTTTCTGCCTCTTCTTAGAGTAAATATCCTAAAATATTTTCATAAAAATATTAGCATTTTAAAGCAATTTTGAACATAAGATCACAGTCCACAAAGTGTTAAGACCCACTGAGCAGGTTTGCAGCTCCAAATTTTAAATTTAAAAAATATCTGAAATTGAAGATTTAAAACTGTTAGGCTTCTAAATATATACTAAGGGTTTTAAGCAAGAATTCTGATTTTCAGAGATAACAAGTACCTATAGTTCACCCTTAATCACCCACATTTTGAGGAATGTATGACTCTATACACAAATTTGAAGTTCTCTGAAGTTGAGAATTTCTTCTGCAAACATCATTCAGAAACAATAGCAGAAGCTGGTGTTACAGAATATCCAAGAGTCCAACACAAGAACAATCTTGGTAAACAAGGAAAGGGAGAGATACCTTTATGAAGCTGCTTCACAGATCAGCAACTTCTCTAATACGCAGGCTATTAAATTTGCTTTGGAAGGAATACAAGTTGATAAAACTCCCTTGCTATGCTTTCTGTCGATTGATATGATAAGATATATTTTACTTGAAATTAGGATTGTCTGAAGCTCTGTGGATTTCATTATTTGTAATTATCCAGTTGTTGTCAGTACGTGGCCATTTTATGACAGTGGTATCTACTGTGTGGTCCAGTTTCAACTGTATATCTTTTCAAACACAGAATTAATGTACTATTGATGAAACCATTACTAGAACAAAATTAAAGTCTGGGCTGATGTATTGTTCCACAGGGTGCTGTCAGACATGAAAGGAGTAATTAGTATTCATTACTTCATACTCTGCAACATTCCAATTATTAATGAACTTCAACTGCTGGACTGCACCATATCTATCACAAATACCTTTCTAGTCTTTCTTTATTAGGAAAAAAAAAGAATTCAAAGTGCCTTACACAAGTACTAAAATAAACAAATAAGAGAAATGAATCCAGAATGGGGAAAACTCGTCTTATTTGGTAATAGAAGTGTAAATATATTACCAGTGCTCCATAAAGGGGACCTGCTGCATCTTCAATGAGCTACAAAACGCTAGGTCAAGTAATGCTGCTTAAAATATTCACCAGAAGAACCTATATTTGACTAGCTTCATATATTTGTATGCCTGCGTATACAGCTCTGTTGTGCTACATAGAAGCTTTTGCTAAGTAAATGCAAAACTATATTATTGTGACCCTTGTCCTTCTCAACTGAACTTCTTTCTATCGTTTTACTTCCCTGTCTCGTGCCTTAGAAACTTGTTAGACTGTGCAATTTCTGATCTCTCTTTTAGACCAGTGTAATTCAAATTTTCAGTAGTTTCTTCACCACAGATTCTAAAAAGCAAGCTATATAGTCTTACTCTAAAGTACTTCAATACTATAGAAAAATGTAACAAAGAGGAATAATTCAAAGGTCTTGTAGTGCAGAGCAAGAATGCATCTTCTGAGAGCTTCGTGTATGCAAGGAGATCTGAGTTGTTTTGTATTGCTTAGATTTACTGTGCAGGCACAGATATCTGTAATATGGTGGGGGTGGAAGGAAGGAGAAGATCCTTGGGTTCAAAGTTAGATATCATTTTCATTTAACATTTCTTTCATATTTTCTCTTTTAACAATCTGTAATCCTGGAAGTACTTTAAACACTCTTTGAGTAACATTTGAAATCCATCCAGGAAGGCTTCAGGTATACCTCTGAGTTTTTGTCAGAATAAACATCATATCCTTCAACATGAAAAATCTAGCTTGTCAATGTGGTTTTCGAAAACAGAAGTAGAAGAGAAGATCATTTTCAGGCTTAAAAATAAATCCACCTTTAAGCAGAGACATGGCATTTCTGTTCATTAGATGAAACATTTAATAAAGTTCTTTAATGATGTTTAGTCAGGTTTACTGTCATACAACCACAAATCAACATTATTTTTTAAGCAACGCCTGCCTCTAAGACTCAGCAACCATGTTAGAAGTTTTCACGAAAAATGATGAAAGATATTACAGACAGAAATTCTGTTGCACTAAGGGCTTGAGTACAAGCTCCTTTGCTTTTCCTGTGATCAGCCTGAAAATGTGTATCTGAATATATCTTAACTAGATCTTTGGAAATATTTTTGGTAATGCATTCTAAATTTGACAAAAAAGAATATCAAAATCTAGGGAAAAAGGTGATACAGGAATGCAAGATGAGATTCACAGGCACCTCCTCAAAAGATGAGAACATGAGGTTTCTCCTCCTGCCACAGCAGGTCAGAACAGGGAAGACACATTAATAGCTTTGTGTTACCTGATTAGAATTTGAATCACCCACTGGAATTCCCAGCTATAGACCACAGGGGTGGAGCTCCCATGGCTTTCAGAGCTGTAGTTCTTCCACTGGGAGGGAGAGATCAGAACAGTCCCTGCACTCAAGTATTTGGAGCACTCACACGAGAAACGGGCTACGTCGGTTTTGGTGCTAGCAGACTAAGTTTCTGGGTAAAATAAAGAGAGAGCAACACCACTGCTATGCTTGCCTTGATGGATTTGTGAACACCATCAATTGGACTGGTTGGATGCATGGGATGTTGGCAGCAATATCTAGGTAGAAAGTCCCCATCTCTGCTCATCTCTGTGCCAAGTTGTAGCATATCAGTTTTTCCTCATTCTCTTTTTTTTCCCCTTGAGCTAGTTAATTGACTTGTTTCATGGAGAGGCTCAACAAAGAGTTATAGCAACACACAGCAAGGTAGAGCCATGGTTCTCTTATGCTGATATTGCAGCTGGAAAATCCTATGTTGTTAAATCCAAAACTAGCCTATAATTTCCTATGCTTTCTCTTTTGCTACAGATGCCTAATATAGAAATGAAATAATTTCTTTTCTTTTGAACCAAATTATAATATATGCTCCTCTTTGTTTTGTTCCTTTCTTGAAGTAAAAAAAAAGGTAAGGAACTCACATGTATGTCCATATTGTCTTTTGAGTCCAATTTGCAAACAGAGAACAGAATTTTGTTATCTAATCAGATGCAGATACTAACATTTTAATATCCACTCATCACCAGTTTTTAAACATTGCATTTTAGAAAGAAATAAATAACTTCATGAAGTGTTATGAGATAGTAAGCAAAATGTGGCAAGCAAAGACATACATATCCAGTTGTCATGGAAAAATACTGATTACTCCTTAAGTATACTTACTTTTCCTTTCTGACTGTATGTCTTCCAAGCAGGAGATCAAGTATGAGATCAACAGATTCACCCATGTTCTTGATGAATGCAGTCTTTCCACAAGCCAAAGCTCTTTCAATGGTCTTCAGAAAACTTAACATGAAAAATAAAATAATAAAATCTCAACTATCAGAAATTAGATAAATACTGGTTATAGAAAAAATGTGTATAGTAGAATTGGAGAAGTTTTTCTAAAAGGCATGGTTAAATCATGCAAAACTGTTCATGAGGGATTTGCCATTGTTTAAGAGTTCAACAGTTTTGAGTTAAACATCTTTACACCCATGCTTTTGCTAGTCCTCACATTTAACAAAAAATACATTGCTGGAGTTTAGGTATTAGGAAGAAATTTTTTACTGTGAGGGTTGTGAAGCACTGGAAGTGGTTGCCTAGTCAAGTTGTGGATGCCCCATCCCTGGAGGTGTTCAAGAACAGGTTGGATCTGGCCTTCAGCAACATTATCTAGTGGAAGGAAGGGGGACTGGAATTGGATGATCTTGAAGGTCCCTTCCATCTCAGACCATTCTATCATTCTATGGCCCACTTTAAAGACCTTGGAACTGACATAGAGATGTTGGGGTATCTCTATGGTTTAGTTATTTTTTGATGTTGTGTTATTAAACAGTTTCTTGAAGGATTAGAATCTGAATAACTGGGAGAACTCTGTTTCAACAGACCCTGAGAAGAAATTAGGTGATAGTGGAAGGATAAATAAGCAGACAATATAGCTTCACACAGAACAATATTTCAGGGTATGAATGAAAATCACAATTATTTGTGCAGGTTGCAAAAAGATTAAAAAAAAATTCAAGACAGGTAATGGAAGAGAGCTTATTCAGAGGAGTGGACTTATTTAAAAAGTAAGGCATTACTGTGACTATTTACAGTGTTGTGTAATTGTGTGTTATAACTGAAATTCAGCAAAATAAACTCAGATAGCCCTTTGAAACTGAGCAGTTAAATCTTACTTAGGTGTCTCCCTAAATCAAAGTAAACATGAGGAAAGATAAGAACAGCTCAATCACAGGCAATTCAGTCATAGGAATGAGAACTAAAACCATGTTTGTTTACCAGCAAAGGACCTGATATTGTCTTTTGCCTTGAATTCTATATATTGAACTGAATCTTCTCTGTAAGATGCACATTCTGTGTTTTGCTGACTAAACTATACAATAAAAGTAACATCACATTATCAGGCTTTGTACTTTACTTATTGAAAAACAGATTTGCCCCTCACAAGAAGAACACCTCAACTTCCACTTTTTTACTCCTCAACACTCGAGAATAGAGTAAACAGGTCCCCTTTCAAGCATTTTTTTAAACAGAAAATGATGCTTATGGATAAATAAGCATCAGTGTTGCAATATTTCAAGTCTTCAGGTAAGCGCATCCCAACGAATACCAATCCCTTATAAAAATTAAGGGAACTTAAGGGTGTTAAACGTGAAGACAATTCTTCAGCATGCATATACCCTTTCTGTCCTAGGCGTACGACTTTAAGGTCAGCTCCATATTTATTCTTTATCCATTTAATTCCCTGTTGCTGAGGATCTATGATCAGAGGCCAGCGCTCGCAGTTTGTTAGAATAGTGGTATTTTCTGTTGACATCCTATCACCGGGCAATCCCTCGTTACTCCATGCTGCAATCGTAGCATCATCCGTCAATGTGGCAATCGGGTCCAGGCCCTCCATCACAGGAACAGGAACCTTTTAATCAGAGTGGTATATAATCATACAGTAAGGCTACCAAGCAGCAAGACATGACTTGGTGCAATGCACAAGATAACTAGGCTGATATAAATTAAGGCTTTCTAGCCCAAAAAGTAAGGAGGAACCCTGTGTAGTGTCAGATGCAAAAGAACATAGGAAATGTGATGCGAAGCAGCTCATTGTATTTATCACAGATTTTTCAAAAATACGTTTTCATTTAGGAGATTTACTTCATAAAATATATTTATAGATAACGTTAAAAACCACCATCTATCATAAATTTCTGTGTATATGTATTCTGATATTGCAAATTCAATGCTCACGTATGGTCTTGAGTGGGTATTTCTGGGACATAAATCAGTATATATCTACACAAAAATCACGAAAATGAGATTCTCATGTTATCTTACTAATACAGTTCAGTTATATTTTAACAAGATCAGGTGTCAGAGAACAGGAACATCTCAAGTGGCAGAGGCCGCCTTGGATTCTCTGTGTGACACCAGCTATGCCAAGGCTCTTGTATAAATTCCTGTTTGCTAAGAAGGAAGCTGTGATTCCCACGTACATTAGTGCAGTGATCAGACAGCCATGCTGGCTGGATACTAACTTGTTGCAGACATTTACAAAGAGATAAAATCAAAAAGGACTGGAACATCTGAAATCCGTGCTTATTGAACTGGTGTGGGTGAGAAGGGAAGTGCATAATGAAAGACATCCGAGTAAGAGAGCGAATAACTAAGTTATTTAGGCAAAAATGGCTAGTGGAAGCATAAAAGTAGATCTATATTGGATGCCTGGAATTAAACTCTTTCTTGATGAAGCAATGTACAAATCCCCAATAAGTCCTTCATGATGTTACCCTAGGCTTCCTTATTTTGTGATTTCTGGACTGAATTCTAAAGCTATAAATTAAGGGAAAGTACAGCATCGTCACTATTTAGGCTGAACTATCTTCTACCCCATTCAGAAGTGTTTTAAAAACTTCCATCAAATTTTCCTCCTCCTTAGACATGTATAGAGTTTAGCGCTGGCTTGTAGACTGGAGATTCTTCTAAAAGTGCACAGAGAAATAAAAAAGCATGTAAATCTTGTGGCTATTTATAAAGAGAAGTATTACATATATTTAAATTGAACCAAATTTGCATAATTATTGGTATTAAGAAGGATGGCAGCATGCCATAGTGCTCCAGTACAAATGCCATAGTTACCATATCGTGAGAAAATGCATACCACTTTAATATAAACCTAACTTCTGTTGAACTTGCTGAAAATACAAGCTCAAAAGGACCAATACCCTTACACTCTGCTCTGCAATCATGCGATATATTTATCTCCTGTGTGTAATACATTTATTTAAACAGACCAGAAGACTGAAGATATGATATGTTTTATCTCCAGACTGTACGGCAAGCAATACAGTCATTTCCATGAGCTGAAAAACTTCATTGTGAAAAACACTAGCATTGGGGTATCATCACTGTTTCTAACAAAAATGCACAATGCAAGGAAAATATGTTAACATATAGATACATCTCTTGTCCCTGTATCTGCACAAAACTAACGCTTCATAGAATAGAACTAGTTGTTGTTCCGCCTAAAGTTGTTGTTTCCGCCTAAAAATAAAGATCTATTTTTAACTCCACTTCCCAAATGAATTTTGCTCTTCTTGTGCACTCTTCTCCACTTGCAAGAAAACAATCAAAACTGAAATGAGGTATTTTATCTCACTGCTGTTCAGTGAAAACATCTTAAGAATGACAGTGTTGCAGGATGGGTTATTTTTATTTATAAAAATGTTCAATCCATTTCAGAGGATTCTTAAAATAGTTAAGAATGACATTTATTTCCAGGGTCCCACCACTGAAAATAAATATACAGGGGTAATTTTTTCTGCCTATCAGCATTAGGCTGCAACATAGAGAAGATTTTTAGAAAGAACTTTGCCTGCAGCCAAATTTTTGGTGGAAAAGGCCAGAAAGTTATTTCAGGCAAAACAAAGCTCCATGCAAATTAGTGACTGTTAAACTCTCATGCAAAGTAAATGTCTACAAAAAGATGCCCCTGCAGTTCTGAGCTCTGACCTTGGGAAGATTGGATTTGGCTTTACATGTATTTCCAGAGTGTCCTCAGACAACTCAGCTCACCCACTATGCCTTAGCTTTGTAATTTAAAATGTGGCCAAGAGTTCCACGTGACACATATTTCAGAGAATGAAATATATTAATCATGATATAATACTGTAATTTGTGATGCATAAGAAATGGGAAACAAGTAGGAAGAGGTGAGGAGGGTTTGCAGCTGTAAAGAAGAAAGGAATGGTCCAAGCCTTTGCAAGAAATGATGGAGAAAGCTTGGCAGAGAAAACTCTAAGGAGTAGAGACTATGTATTTATTGAGTACTATCATGGTTTCTTCCATGACACTACAGAGAAATGGGGATTATTATAACTACTTACTAATTCTTTGGCAATAGAATTTAACCTTTCTCTCCGATTTCCCTCAAATTGTGGAGGTTCCATCTTGGGAGATATTCAAAACAAAACTGGATGTGGTCCTGGGCAATCTGTTCTAACCAAGAAGATTTGAGCAAGGGGGTTGGACTAGATAATGTTGGAGGATCCATTCCAGCCTCAATGATTCTGTCAAAGTTTAACTCTACGAATTGTTTTATCCATTTTTTTCTTTTCCCCTACAGAGAGAGGTGATTTCTGGAATTCCTTGTGTGCTTTGCAAGAGTTCATTTTAACACCCTTGCCATGGGATATTTTGTATCAATAGTCAGACGGGGTCTCAGACTGATGATTTCTTATTAGTACCTATATGGAAATCTGTTATCTTCTTTCAGTTGGGTTGTAAAGACAGCCCGCTGTCTATTTAAAATCCTGAAATGGTGACTAAAGAATATCAGAGTAATGAAAGTATCTTCTTCATAGAAAGTTAATATTTAAGATGTGGATCAAATCATCATCTTCTTTTCAATCAGAATTTATGACAAGGTATAAAAACCAAACTAGCAGTGTTTGGCACGTTATATTTTGATTGTTCTGTGTATACAATTCCCAGCAAAGGAGTGAAACTATGCATGAATATATGCTGAGATAGTTTCAGCATGGAAATGGAGGTAAAAATTGATCATCCATTACAGTAATCTTCAAACTGATGGAATTCTAGATGTAAAATTGGAATAGCCTGTCACAACTTTTCTTCCTTGTTTGTACTGTTTGAAATATTCAGGATAATATAAAAATTGTTAACCAGTTTGTTGACTTGATCAGGTTCATGATAATGGATGATCAGGGGAACCTCAGGAACGCAATCTCCAGTGAGGAGAAGGACAAAAATAAAGAAAGGGGCAGCATGAAAGAAGGAAAGCATGCAGCTGAACAACTTATAAGGACTGTCCTTCACCCGCTGTCAGTACAGATATTAATTTCTCAGAATGATAACAGTAATAAAAACAGATTTTCCAGTCTTTTGCATGATGTAATCAAAATCTATGAAAATCACTGAATAGAAAGTATCCTCATTACTTCAAATAATTTGATATAAAATGCTTGCTAGGTGCTTGAGAGCTTCAAAGAATACTCTTCCTTGTGCTCATTCTGGAAAGTCTTAAAAATGTAAAAAAATCAATCTCATATAAAAACTCTCACTCTAAAAAATGAATTCCTACATATATAGAAACAAAGTAACAAAATAATTGTTAAATTTGATAGTCATGAAATATTTTCCATCCACATGTTTCAGAAAAATCAGAAGTATTTACAGAAATCGTTAACCATCCTGTCCTGCAAAGACAGAGACAGATTCTAATGTAACAGAAGGCTCAAATTCCTTAGTTATGAAATAAGAACATAAAATATCCATTAAGAAAATGGAAGTCTCTTTAATCAAAGTAACATGCTTAAAAGAGTTAACACTGAAATGCTGCACAGTGTAAACACAGGAACTCGGTGTGTGAAGGCCTCCTGAACTCCAGTTATTTTCATAAGAGATGCTCAGCAAATGACAAGTAAAGGACTATTCCCATTGAAAGCTCCAACAATGTTTGTACTATAGTAGCATTGGTTTTAGGTATTTTAGACATCCATTTTTGCCTAGAGAAGCAACTGTATTCTTTAAATCATTAACTGAAGGCAACAAGACAATAAATATATTAATTTACAAGAGGCCTTTTTTGATTTATCTATCTTCTCTTCTTGTTGTCACTGACTGGTAAGTCATAAACAATAAAGAGCACCCACCTCATTCTCCAAAATAGCTTTGAAATTTGAAGATATACTAAACATAGAATGATTGTCTATTTAAATTTTAAGTAATTTTACCATACCATCCAAGCACCATAAATCACTAGTGACATTGGCTAACAAGGGTTTAAGAGTTGGAACATGCAGTGTAATAAATTTCCAGACAGTTAAAAATCACTATAATTTTATTCTAATGCATTATAGATCGCTTGTAATGTCATCCTGGCTGGGGTGACCCATTTCTAATTTTGAACAGCTGTTCAGCTTGGGAGTTAGTTAATGATTAAATATAAATTGCCTGATTTATTAGTCTGAATGGCTGAGCTTCCAGGTCAATGCTATATAGACAAAATCATCAGTCTTGATGCTTTTCAGAAGTTAACTGTCTCCCATTCTCGTCGAAAAGAATTTATTCTCAGAGGAAAAGACTTGACATTCTCAATTAATCCTTTTAAATATTTTCCCCTTAACTTCCACAATAAAATCACTAATAAAAAACTCAAATCCTGGAGGAAAACTTTGTTTAATAATATATAAACCTTCAAATTCAAGACCTGGAGACTACTTATGGGCAAAGGCCATTTGGTTCCACAGAGATTCCAAAGACTCTAAAGGTCTGCAGGATCAGGCCAACAGTGGCTGACTCAGGCTTCTTGGGGCAAATAAAAGCTTTTATATGCAGTTAGTAACACTGACTTCACTGTTTTTCTACCAAAGGAAAGATTATTTAGGTATTTTACATTTCTAGGCATATTAATTTCAGAATCACGTATCAAAAGCAGATCCCTTTTAATTGCACTGGGGAGTTTTGATTAGTTCTATACTCTTATATTTTTCTAAACTGATTTAATCTCGATTGCCAGCCTTTGCTGAGAGGTTTGCAGAAACAAAAGTATTCACTCTCTGATCTCAGAAAGCAAGGTCACTTAAAATATTTGTTCAGACTGCCTTGGGGATTCATGCAGTAGTGTAAATATTCTTTGTACATTTTATTTCCTCTTATTTACATTTATTTGTCAAAAAGGAATGGTTAAAATTCTAGATGATGAATTGAGACAGCACAATTTCTCTAAAGACCTAGGAGAGAAAGCACAGGGATGCTGTGGTTGACTGGAATGGTTACCGACCGTTAAATAGGCATGTGTTAGCTTTAATGATGTTTGTCTGCAAATAAAGCTAATAACCACAGTTAAACACATGTAATTTTTAACATAAATAAATTGCATTCTTATTTAAAAATTAATAGTTTCTGCAAAAGGAAAAAAAAACCCAAACAAAGAGCAAACATCTCCTTGGTGCCTTCCACTTATTTGCAATCTAAAGTGCAACCAGGGCAGATGCAGGGCGACTCCATTCTGACCTAGAGGATTATTCAGTCTTTCTGCTCATTAACTAGAGGCTGCCCAGGCTGTCACAATGTGTTCCCAGTTGTGTATAAATGTGGTGACTTAGTTATCGAGACTTCTCTCTAGCAATCATGTCAATATCTGTTACTCAGTAATACACGATTTTTAGGAAATGCAATTGTTGTGCAGCATATTTTACTTCTCAGGATTTTATTATAGGTTTATTTGTCATGTTTGGATATTTTTTTCCATTTAAATGATTTCTAATAAGGGTCATCTTGCCCCTTGTTGTCCCCTGCCCTGCCCCACCCCCCCAAGCCTTTTTTCCCCACATAATCCTCAAAAATTTAAGTTTAACTTCACACTCAAAACACTTCAAATATTCCAAAACTCACACTAGAATGAACATTCAGGAAAAACCTTCTTACCTTAAGTCCCTTAACCAAACTTTTGGCCAGGTGAATAGTTTTGTTTGTTCGGTTTACATCATCTTGACACCAGACTTTCTCTGCAACTCCTTTCTCAATAGAAGCTGTGAGCTTACGCAGACTGCTACCCAGAACCTATTCAGAAAAGGGATGAGTAAAAATGATAGCTTAAGGTTTGGGGGTTTTTTTTTGGTGTTTTGGGCTTGTTCTATTTTTATTTTAGATAACATATTTTAATGACAGTGACTGCACATGATATCTTTAAGTCTGAAGGATATAAACTTTAAAGAAATGGTTTGGTTGTACTCCGTGCTCTTTCTGCAACCCCAGGCACAAGATAAGTATGCTATCTAACAACAATTTATAACAAACCCATCATTAAAATCTCTTATCAAATATCCATGTAAATGGTGGAGATGAGGTCTTTGGAGGTAATAATAGGAGGAGAAATGTTTCCGCTTGATGACAATGGCCTGTATTGCAAAGGCCAGCTCTGGAGATCTCAGACAGAAGTGCAAATTTCATTTTCTAGATTCAGTAAAAACATCCTAGGATGCTCTCAACAAAGCAGCTAGGATGGCATGAGATTTTTAGATAAAACAATTTAAAATTGTTTCTGTTAATGCCTACTTAATTAAAACAGCTGACAGAGGCTTGGGATGAGAAGATATCTTACAATTGATGAGTGTACAACCTGTCTGTCTTTCTGAAAAAATCTAAGAAATACAGTAATATTCAGTCAAGAATAGATAGTCACCAAAGGGCGGGGGGGGGGGGGGGGGGGAATAACTGGAACTGGTTTCTTCTGGTTGTAAAAATAAAACCTCCAAACTGCTGTATTTGTTCATCAAAAAGAGCTAACAAGAGGAAAGGCATACACGATGTGTTTATCTCAGTTTTCCCTTTCATCAGGAAGATAAACACATTCTTTCCTACTCTGTCAGAAAAAAAAGAGGATTCTCTCCAGCACAGCAAACTAAGAAAGACTAATGAAAAGAGAGCTGTTAAAAAAAGTCAGATAGTTTAGCGATAAAAGCTAAGATGTAAACAGATTGAAAAGTACTATTTTTACAAATAATCAGGTGAGGCAAGAGTTGAATATGAGAATAGGCTTTAAAGACCATTTTGAAAAAAAAGAAAAGATGAGGCAAGACAGTAGAAGCTGCAGCAGGCAAGATGCCTGAAACTGTTTCGTTTCTCTAGAATACTACAGAACTTACTTTAGAACAAAATTTCCCTGTTTCAGGTTTAATGGAAGAACTGCAACAGGAGCAAGAAGTACACGTCTCCACAAAAGCTTGGTGGTTTTGCAGGATCATAGATGTAGATCTCATCTGCCAAGTTTAGTGTTTGAATTGGTGGTGTGCAATTAGGAAATTTCAAAATACGATATAGATTGAAAATAAGAAATTAATTGCCAAAGGGGAAAGATGAAAGTATAACTTAGATTTTAATGAAGAAGGCTGCTTTGATTCTTAGGGATAATGAGGCAGCCAATCTACCTTTTAGTGGTGATGATTTTAAATTGAGAGACTAACGAGAACTTCTGCTTGTAAGGATATCTCCCAGAGATATGCTGTAGTAAAATTTCGTCAGTCAAGCATGCTAACAAGAAAGTCTTCTTTTTTTAGAAAGACTATTTATTTCTAGACATCTTAAATTTGCCTGCATGGCAACACAGACCTGACCATAGTTCAGGTGCGCTCATCCATCGAAGACTCCAGGCTGAGGTAGTAAAGATGGCAAGAACATTCTGCTGCTGCAAGAAAAAATGTTAAGGAATGCCCCAATACCTCTGCGGTGTTTTTTTTTTGGTAGGTAATATTCTCTTTTATCAGAGTATTTCCTACCTCATGACTTTCAAATAGGAAAGGTATCACTACAAAACTCTTTTGTCATTCTTTCATAGGATCTACCATCAATGAAGTTTAGGGCTAGCAACAGCAGGATTATACAACCAGAATGGTTGGACTCGATGATCCAATGGGTCCTTTCCAACCTTGTGATTCTGTGATTCTGTGTGATTTTATACCCTAGACCTCTAAATTCTATGGGATAATTCACATATTTTAAAAACACATGTTCTTGAGAAAGTTAGTGCCAGGGAAGTATGCCCCACAAATCACAGCAGAGAGCCATTACTCTCCATAGCAATCCTGATGTACTGTGCCCTTGTATAGTCCTTTTCAGGCATAGAGTGCATTTCCACTGTATTTAAGTGCTCTTATATGTTAATAATAATGATTGTAATGATACACAATAAAAATTGTTCCATATCTGCCAAAATTATGAACTCAACCCAATTTTTTATCTTTAACACTAATAAACATACTACCTTCCCATCTCTTTTTTTTTTTTGCATACAGTAGGAATACTTACTGCAATATATATAAAAGTGAATGTAAAGTCATAATTTTCACAAATATTTTTAGCAGTTAACTACAGTTTCTTTAAGGATGGAATCCTGATTTAATGTCATCCAAAATACTTAAAAAATAATTTTGCTTGTGAAGAAAAAATTTTTTTTTCTATTTCCTAACCTGCTGTTCTTTCATTTATGGTAAATATTTAACAATATTTTGACTGGATGGGAAAATGTATGTGTTCATATATTAAAACTTTAAGAAGCAAGAAAATACCAGTGAGCACCACCATCCACAGAGTATTTTTTAATCATCTTTAAAATGCTGTAAATGTTTAAAATTACAAAGTGTATTGGTATTGGTACCAATCTGTATATATATGACTTTAAAAAAATTACTGTGACAATATTAATTACAATATTGTTGATGTTTTAAAAGCATTTAATTTCTTATTTAAAGATATATTCTGGAAGCCATGAGAAGTGAAAGGAGGTTAGTTTAACTGTGCTGTCTAGGCTGAAGATGTATTATTGATAACTAACATCTGCACCAATTATCATCACTGAAAACTGCTAGCCAGAAAGCTTCCATATGAAAAATATGTACAACTCTCATTCTCTCTCTCTCTTTGCCAACAGAGAGCAGCTGAATTCTGAATCAGGGAGCACAGAACATCCATGAATGCAGAAGCAGAGGTCATTAACAACCAATACTCTGCCTTCAAGTCTATTCTTTAGAAAATTGGATAGAGGAAGATGGCAAAGAGGTAGGCAAAGAGGTAGGCAAAGAAATGACCAGAAAGGAAAAGGACATGTAATTAACTGGACGCTAGGGGGCAACTGAATGTATGGATTGATGCTTGAATAATGATAAGAAAAACTAATACAGGCATTTAAAAGCGACTAGGTAGAAGAGTAACTGCTTAATTGCTCTTACAGAGTTTCTTTAGTTCCAGAATGAAAAGGACTGCTAAAGGCTAGCATTCATAAACGACGTACAAAATACCTTGGTCTTCTGTGCTGCTTGATTTCGTGCAGATTCACATGAATTTGCACTGGTGGAGTACCTTCTTCTTGTGGGGTCTACATGCTGGTCTTGTGCAAGCTTGAAAGAAATTTGGCTCTTCAAAGGATGACTGATAGTTCTGTATAGCACTTCTGCTGCTCCTGAAAAAGAGGTGGTAAGTGAGGTGAAAACTTCCCTCAGACTGGATTCAGTCAGCAGGCAGCCCAGATAGAAGTGTAAAAGAATGTCCGTATATCAAGAGTGGCCTTTCAACAGTAGAGGATTTGTTTTTACGTATTATGGATGCATACATCTCAAGTAAAGAGTAAGAGTTTTCTAGAGGCTTGGTAGGGTACTAAAGGTTATCAGCAGCTGAGGTAAATAAAATCTAGGTACTGTCATTGAGAAATGTCTGCCATTGTTCATTCTTTTTCCCGAAGGAATATTGGTTTGCCTTCTCTTTACACCCATTTCACAGACTCCTTTACACTGTGATTTATACCTTTAAAAGGCCTGACATTATCCAGCTGGAACAGGTGCATAGAGCATGTTACAAACTACTGAATGCAAACAAGTGGAGCAGATTGAGAAGTTACCATGGAGCAGATGAAGCTTTGCTAGATGTAAAAACTTTGAAAAAGTCAAATACAACTGGTGAATATTTATACAGCACTTCATTCTAACTCTAGAAATGGATGCCAGCAAAACGTCAGTGTTTCACTCTGAATTTGCGCCTTTTCATCTTCTAATCCTGGTTAATGCTACTGCTGTACATAACAGTCCTCTCCATGGCACATTATGTTGAACGTCATGTCCTTTAACATGTGTATTAATGAAAGTTTTCAGCTGAGGAATTCAAGCTGATTTTAAATATAAATTGAATAGGCTGAAAATCTACAAAGTTATTCCCTGTTGACCACTTTGTGCGTGTTTAGATGGAGAAAAAAGCTCAGCCCAGAAAGCTGTGCAAAGCCTCTACAAAATGCCAGCCGTAACTATGGTTAAAACAAAACCAAGCAAAGTGGTGGATTTCCTGGAATTAGCGCATATCAATTCTGTTAAAAAGCAAGATACAAAGACAGGAAAGGACCCCATTCTCTATGCACCAATCTGCAGAGCTCCTTCCCCCAATGAACCATATTGATGAACTCAGCCTCTCATCATCCTCTAACATTTCATCAGTGGAAAATGGGCACTTTTAAGACAAGATCCCAGAGGAAATGCATCTCTCAGCTGTACAGTTTTCTGCACTTGAAAATTCTTGGGTTAATATTTTATTAAGTGGGTATCACATTCTGAAGTTGTTTTAATTCTGAAAAACTTAAACTTCCTTCTGATTGTTTAAAGCTCTGGTGTGTGCTAACTTGCAATTTTTTCCTCCTCTAATTTTGGTAACAATTTATGGTTTTTATGCATATGTGTCTTCATGTTATGCACTACACTCCCTTCAACAACCTCATGACCTCTGGAGGTGTTTATTGTTTTGAGAATACCTACTGGAGAATCAAAAATCACAGACACAGCTCCTTAAAAAGTTCATCAGACGGACCAGGGACAGTGTTAATCAGTTATAAAAATAATAGTTTTAGCTGGATCTTCATGTCTTGTAAAAGGAAGCCTGGTTGAACATGTAGTATGGATTTTATATAGTGGTTAGGAAAAATAATGGTATTAAATGGCAACGTGACAACTGTTGGCCTAACACAGGAAACAGATAACTGCAGAGGGAACTGCAACTTTGTCTGTGGTGCAGAATTCTTCCTACTAGGAACTGAGCATAACTGAGAGAAATAGAGCTGCTAACCACTTCCAGAAAAATTCACAAGGAAATGAAAGGGGAAGTAAATAAATGTAAGAAGACAAAAGGAGATTCAAAATTGGAGTCTTACTGAACTGTAAGATCACCTAAGCCAGAAAAAGGTTCTTTAAGATACTGTCAGGCAAGAAACAGAGATATTTGAGTACTCTTCTTTGAGGAACACATTAAACCAATAAAAAATCCCACGAGTTTCAGGGGTGACTGCTGTACGTTAAAAACAATTAAAAAATAAATAATCCAAAAATTATCTTTGTCCAAAAAGTAAGTATTTGCACTTAATAAACACACATCAGTACAGATGCATGAAATAAAAATATGATTCTTCAGTAAAGCTATCTTTTATTGTAGATACAAGCTTCACTAGGGCAGATGCACTTCGATCTGAATGGGCAGCTCTGAGGTCACAAGTCTAAGGCTACGTCATATGAAGGCAAAATACTGGAGGATCTGATAGGAATTTTGGGGTGGGTGGCAGGGGGGACCAGAAGAGGAAGAGTGATAGTAAAAGCTAATGGTTTACCCATTAAATCTGCATGTCCTTCAGAACAAAAAAAAATGGTGGAAAATCAGGAAATCTATGAAATACGGAATGAAATTCCTAAAAACTACAACTTGCAGATTTCTGATTTTGGTAAAAATCAATCTTGCCCTTTCTCTTAAATTAATACCTTAAGAGAAAACAGTAACATTAACCCCCAAATGACATCTTTGTTCAGCCTTCAGTTATTGCTTGATATCTTAAGCTGTGAGATTTCAGGTCTAAATATTACCAACAAGAAAGTCTTAAGTCAACTCAAAGCCTTCTAAACCAAATTAATGTTGTGTCTTTCAAACCAGTTAAAGCATTTTTCACTAAGTCAGGGTAATTAACTTGCACAGTAGAGAAACTTCTTCCACACACCATCTTCCAAGATGCCAGTCTTTGTCTGTTTCAAGAACACTTTGGGTGACGGTTGCTCCATTAAATAAATACTTAATAAATCACAAATGATCCCTCTCAGAAGTTCGATAGATACTTAATGGTAAACATGGCCTTCGATTCAATCATTAATTCAAAAGACATTTCTCAGTGAAAGATTATAATTAACATTTCCACTTCTATGTGCATGTGTACATGCATGTGTACATGTGCTTAGAGGTCTTTCAAAACATCGAAGGAGATTTTTTGTCATTTTCGTGATATGTCTAATAACAAACATAAACAAAGATGAACATGAGCTTTCAAAACCCTTTCTAGAAGTCATTTGTGTGTTCCAATAGACCACTATTCATATAAATGCTTGGCATATATTCCTTGTAAAAACCACAGCCAGTTACTTATATTAACTTTTATTTACTAACCTATTGGTTACAATATGCCTTAACAGCTTTGAGGAAATGCAGTCATTCCTGATAAACAGCTTCATGTGCTACCACTGAAACTATGAAATATTCTTCAACAGGTTTGCAGGAAAAATAATGATAATCCCTACAAAAAAATATATCTTTAATACTTGAACTAGGAAGTAATAAATCCTATAAAAAATCCAATAAATTAACAAAGTGAAATAAATAAATAAAATAACGCTAATAAAATTAAGCGGGCTCAAGATATTACAGGAGAATGCTTATTAATTAAGCAGCACTTACAAGAAGCATTTTCCTAATGGCTTCTAGCTTTTCTGTAGCTGCTGCTAATACCGCATTTGTCTGGACCAATGCAAAACATTTTGGCTCTGCCTCACAATACACCTTGAAAAAGGCATAAAACAGGTACAACGGACAAGAGGTTGATCTCCCATTTGTTATAATAACTGCAAATAACTCCTGCTAAAAGACTTTTGGACAATCCTAGTAGTCTCTCATTACATACATTGGCTTTAGCACCATCTTTGTACACAATAGTAAAACATGCAGAGATTTCTTTGCGTATTGACCTAAAGACTACAGGATATTTGATTACAGCTTGTATAGGGATATCTTAAGCAGAGCTGAATGCATCTTTGGTGGGACTACTCTCCAACTAAAATTAATTTATATGTATCACTTTCATGGTTTTAGAATCCAGGTGGAAATCAGACAGGCATTAAGCTTGAGTAGAATTCAACTAAAACTGATTTATTTTCCACTACTTTTTAATTAAATGATAAGCTGCTATCATGCTAGGATGAATGGAGGAATTCTGCTGCCAGATGCTCAGGGGAATTACAAATGATAAGCTGCCTTACACTCCAGACAGCCAGATTCAGATGGACATTTCAAGTGAAATGCGTACATCTGGAGAAGAATATTTCCCAACTGCTGCATCATAATGACAGTTGAAATGTCCTGGATAGCCACATAGGTTTTACTACCTTCTACTAAAAATAAATATACACATACATACTGAATATTTTCTACTTTATCTGTGGTTGCTGTTACATTCTCCCCAGAACACTAATCTGAGTTTACAAACATCATAAAAAAAAGTCAATAATAGAAATTCCTACCATCAGGGCTACTCAAAGGATTTTACTATATTGATGACCCAGGCACAGAGTCCAGCTGCTGCAAAGGATTTTGTACGAACATAATGTGGGCTGAAATCTAGATCCTTCAAGTAATGTTCCTTGAAAACTTTCAGACAATTCTAAAGAATATGGTCCTTATCATAGTTGATTAAAGCTTGTAAGAAGTCATCAGCCTGCAAGAAGAGAAGTTCCAGTGCATCAATCCTTTCCCATTTCAGAGAATTATAAGCTAAGTCCTGCCTTTATCACAAATGGAAAAATGGAACCCTGCATGAGGTATTTACTTTGGTAACACTATGCGGTACAAGGCAAAACAGATATTTCATCAAAAAGCCTAAAGGATTCACCCTCACCAACACATCTTTTGATTTTGTGATTCACTTGAAGAATTTGGCAGAGATGAGGTAAATCATCAGCCTGACCTCTGTGTCTGGAAAGATCATGGAAAAGATCCTCCTATAAGCCATGCTAAGGCACACAGAGACCACAGGAAGGTGGTTTGAGACAGTCTACATGTCTTCTCCAATAGTGTCCTTCTATGACTGAGTGACTACAACAGCGGACAAAGGGAAAGCTATGGATGTCATGTATCTGGACTTCTGTAAGGCCTTTGACACAGTCCCCCACAACATCCTTCTCTCTAAATTGGAGAGATATGGATTTGATGGGTGGACTGTTCAGTGGATAAGGAATGGGCTGGATGGTCACATCCAGAGGGTAGTGGTCAGCGAGCTCAGTGTCTGGATGCAAATCAATGAAGAGTGGTGTCTCTCAGGGGCCTGTGCTGGGATCAGCACTCTTTAATATTTTCACAACATAGACAGTGGGATCAAGTGCACCATCAGCAAATTGCCAGATGACACCGAGCTGATTGGTGCAGTTGACACATCTGAGTTACAGGACACCATTCAATGATCATCACAAATGATATTTTCCATTGTTCCCTGCACTCAGTTTTACAGACTGAAAAGTAAGGAATAGTTACTGATGCTTTATGTACTAATAATGGTTTATACTTGAAATATTCAATTTTCAAATTATTTTTTCACAGACAGCTCTGATTCTGGCCTTGACAGCTTTGACTTATTATTATTTTCATATTAAATATACATGTAGTAGGTCTGATGAAAAAAAAGTTTTACCTTCAGATTACTAAAAAAAATACGTACTTCTTACATAATTTTAGTAGAGCTCGACAGTTTGTAGGTGAAAGATGGGTCTCTGAAAGACCAGCTCAACATTTGTAAGACTAAACCTCTCTAGTTAATTAACTACTGCTTAGCACAGCCTCCTCTTCAGGGTAATGAAGGACAACACACTACCACCACAATGCTGTGAGAGGACTTTGCAACAGCTTTATGCAATTTCTGTTAATTTCCATGAGATGACGCATATTTTTCAAATGGATACTGCATTAACAGATTTTGTATACTGCCCAGATTCTTTCATGCATAAGATGCTACAACACAAAATACAGCAAGTAATGCTTTCTTTGTCTTCTTGATATCAAAGGACATAAAAGAGAGGTACAGCTGTAAGAAAGGTAATATATATTTACTATATATATATTTCTCTTCTAGGTAAGTTTTTAATATCTCTTGCTGAAGAACTAACAGTATGAATACAGGCCTTCTAGTAGATATACCTATCTACCAAACAGTGATTAAGCATGTCTGTGTGGATGTGAAGTGTCACCTGTCTGCATGGACACTTTTAAAAATGAAACCTATAAACATGTGAAGACACATTAGATAGTGAATCCTTCTGTTTGCCAATACAAAGCCAGAGATCACTGTGTGAGATACAAAAATTTAGAGGGACTTCTGTTTAGGACTCTATATAATACTGTAGGATGCAAAGGTGAGAGATTTAGTAATGCAGGACAGGAGACCAGGTAAGGTATCTGTACAAAAATCTGTGGTATATTTGGGCAGTCAGTTACATCTGAGGAGTTACCAAACACAGAGGAGAACTCAATAATTTATGCCATTTTAGTAATCTATGTTAAAATGTAGAAGCTGGAGATAACAAGAAATGTTTTAGGAGGAGAAAATGAAGATATTTCACTAAGATTTTGAAAGCCATTTTGTGAAATCTTTTTTCCGACCTTTTTTTTCCTCACTCCCTCATCTTTCTCCTTTAAAGGGCTCCCTTTTAGAAAATGAGACCAGGGGCTCAATGGTTAATTCTACTGATGCACTAGGGGGTTCCCTAACCAGTAAAACATTCACTACATTTTTAGGGTATAGGTAAATATATCAGTTTTGTCAAAATATCCTCCTTCTGTTGGTAATTTGCCTTTTTATTTTAATTCCTCCATCCAAGTCTAAAACCATAGGCCTCAACAAGGGAGAAAACATGGGAAAAGGAAATTATCTTATATGAATACACTGCACTTATTTGATATCTGGTTTGGAAATTAAAGATTCCAATCTAAGGAGATTAACAGTGTCTTAAATCAGTGACTTTACACCACCGAGCGTCAGTTTTAAGTGAAATCCAAGTGCCTCCCTAACTTTCTGCAATGATTTAATTACCTGTTTAAAAGTTGATTATGATTTCATTGGTGCAAATTTATCTGGTAAGACAGAACCCCTGAAGGGTGTTCTGTCTTTTCCGCAATTGGTATTTGGAAGACTATCACGCACATTTTCAAAGATACATTGCCTGAAGCTCAAGTCAGTTGTATTTGATTCATCTTTATCCTTTCTACCTGATGCTCATCTCTCAGGCTCATTTCCTGTCAGGTCTTGCTTAAACAAAGTCTAATTACAGAGAAAGAGGATATTACAGTGATCAAGATGTTAATACTTGGATCAAGCACTATGCATTGGCAGTAACAAGCCTCTGTAAGAATTCAATATCCTTAAAAACATGCTTCTACAACTGTCAGGGCCGCTTTCCATGTATACATTCTTTACACAGGACACACACAGACACTGTCCATGGAAATAATAAAGGTTAAAAATCAATACACATTACATTACAAATGAAAAGTTACTAATAAGGTTAAATATTTTCCCCATCTCTTGTGAAAGAAAAGTGGAGAAAAGAACTAGTGTAGATTTTGAGATAAAATTGCCAGTGTTTATCATTTTGCATATTAGTCACAACATATATTTTAAATTAAATATTGCATATATGGTTGCTGGTTTGATTTGGTTTATATTTTCTCTAATGTGGTTTGACACCCATGTTACTGAAATGAATCTAAAGCGAGAAGTTTAGAATAGCCCAGATGCTCTTTCTGCTAAAGTTTTTAAGAATGTAACCAGGTGAGCAAACGTTACAGTAAACAGTGCTTCTAATGTGATGTGGTATATTCCATTAAAACAAATAGCTAATTTAAGTCATAAAATTTGCATTATATTTTTGCCGCTCATTTTTTCTTGTGCTTGGTTATTCTTTGCTTTCTGATGCCCAAAGAAAATTTGGGAGAAGAGCTTTTTTTTTATTTTTTTTCTTTCAAGGGAGGTCAAAATAAACAGAGCGGGTTGCACTTAAAACTTAGGGCAGTATTTCTCAAATGGTATTTCCCTGCACACAGAGATGAAGCAGGTATTCATACCTGTTTTCAGAAGTTTAGTCCCCTTCACATCAATAACTTCTACGGTATAGAGCTCTTCAATTATGGCTAAGTTGTTAGAAAAGCTGGAAGAGGTGTGCTCTTAGCAACTGGACCATGAGCAGAGTGGCTTAAATATACTGCGTAAAGAAAGAGTGCATTTAAGTTGAAGGAAGTAAATCAAAAAAGCCAGTCAGTCTGAGTCCATCTTGGCTCCTAATCCTCAGCTAGTGTCACTATCGCCCATATGCCTACACCACGCTCTCCACAGTTTCTTCCTTTGACAGGCTAAGTCCCATTATAAAAGACAGTGGCATATTCATCTTCAAACATAAACCACTCTGTCTGGCATCATTCAGAGCACACACATGGCTGGTAAAATCACAGCAGTGTTACTGCCCACTATTTTAAGACCGTAGCAGTGTCACATTCATAGTCAGACCTTTGTTGATTATTACACAGATATGCAGCTCAGCCACATTTACCGAGCATCCAGATTGACCCCATTTTTCCTGATGAGTCTGATCTAAAATGACTTCCACTCTTCACCTTTTCCTAGGTAATATTTCACTGTAAAGCAATATCTTTAAGCTATTTACTGCTTAATATTGTAGAAAAAAAAATTAAAAAAACCTCTAAACCCCAGTTTGAAAAGCCAAAATAGTTTTTTAATATGTGACACATTTTAATCAATTATGAAGAGTATTCACAAATTGCTCAGCTGGAAGATGTTTTCCCATTTGCAGATTTCATTTTTGGAAAGAAAAATTGTAGATTAATATTTAGAAACTGTCATCAGTCTTATGAAATAGTTTTAGATTAATGTAGCACAAAATGACACCTCCACTTCCAATAAAAACATTTCAGAAGTGTAATAAAGCAATGAGCAGGGGAGTATGGTAATCATTAGTGTCATGTGCTGAACTTCATCCCTGAAAAAAAATTGGCCCAAAGATGTGATTATCCCATGGTAATCACTCTGTGTTTCTCCCAGTTTCTTAATGAAGTCATTAGAATTGTGTTAAGGGTGTGTTTTCATCATCCAAATCCACCAGAAGCATATGGAACCAAGACAGGAAAAGCACCACTGAAAAGTGGTTGGTATAATGTTGAGCTGTTGGATCCAATTGAAGCAAGTTTAATTAATGCACTATTTGGACTTTAAACTTCATATCAGTTTTTAAGTCGCATATAAGATACAGATCAGCAAAGGGTGGAAGTCCATAATTAGCACAATCTAGAGTAATATGTAGGTCCTAATTCAATCTTCATTTATGTCAGTGTAAAAAAATCACTTTTCCCTTAATAAAATTAGGATGAGACACAAGATCATTAGAAAAGTACTAAATATTGCCTAATAACAATGTCTTAAGAAACAAACCAAAATAAAAGACCATTTTGATTGCTTAGAGAAAACAGTCTTCCCTGTATCTGAAAACTGTTTACAATATTCTTGGCAACTTGAAGTTTCCATAGCTCAAAATCAGGCATTAACAACTATTAAGAACAAATTAAAATTTCTCTTTGCAGTACTGATAAATGACACAATGTACAAAAGCAAAATGGCACAGCTCAATGAGCCTTTCAGACTCTAAATGTAAAGGAATTTCATTTTAAATCATTCCAAACTGAGGGTGCTTTACTTTAAAAACCGCGCTTGCAGCAGTAGATTTTAAACCCCATTTAAACCCCAGAAGAAATTACGCGTTTCTACTCTGTCTGTGCTGAGCACAAATGCTTGTAAATGTCTATGTTTCCAAAGTGGATGTTGATAAAATGTTAATAGGCTGAACAGAGAGCAAAATTAAGATGATTGACCACTGATGACACATATTATTAGGAATGCTATTATAATCTTAAAATTCAACATTTGCACCTTGTAACATCACAAGATACTGGAATGAACTTCCCTATCAATTGAGTTGTTCAATTTACCTAGAGCCTCAAAGCCTTTAGAAATCTGAAGTGCTCAGAGATGACTCTCTGACCTTTACTGTATTACAAATAGATCTGATTCTTAAGATCCACATCCATTAAATGCTTGAATGAGCTCTGTATTTATTGTTCTTTCATCTCATTAAAACAGCTAAAAGGTTGGGAAAAGGCATAATGTAAAAAAAGGTCAAGTGATAATCATGGTGAGAAATGCTGTTACGTGTGGAAGTATAATAATTCTTTAGACTTTATGTTCCCTGGAGAGGAAGTTGTTCAAAACTGTTCACCTAAAAAGGTTTATTTTGTGCTAAATATATCTCGGCAGCACTAAATGGGGGAATTAGACTGACCTTTTGCTCCTCTGCATCTGCGATGGCCTTTTCTTGCCTTACTTTCTCAAATCTGAAACCCTGTCTTAACAATGAAAGCTTCACCATGTGGATTTCTCAGTTGTAGTTCTGCAGCTTGAGAAGAAAGTTCAGATTTTACATCTTCGTCCTACAGAGCAAAAGGCAATGCATTATTTGTGAGCAAGGGTCATTAGGTGTAGTTCTGGAAAGTTCATGACACGCGTGCCCCAAGTTGAAACTAAAACCAAAAGTAATGTTTTATGGGTCTCGGTACAATAAGTGTTGTCTTTCCCCCTTTTGTTTCCATTTGACAACTCCATGTTGTAGCCCACAGAATTTTATTGACATAAAGAAATTAATAAACCCACCTAAGCTCTCCCACCAGGGACCTCAGAGCTCCCATGAGTTGCTCAGATGTCTGTCCAGCTGCTGAGGCAACCTGGAGGTTTTCTGTGTTTGTAACCAGGTGTCTCAGTGGCACAACAAGACCCTGCTGCAGCACCTAGCAAAGATTCAAATGTAAAAGCAGAAGGGCATTCTAGAAAACGCTTAGTACTCTGAGCAGATAAGTCGAGCAGAGGTTTGCCAAGAGGTTAAGACAGACTGAGAGGCTGATGAACAAAGACTACCTGTTAATATGCTGAAAGAGCAATTTATTGCCTGCCAGGCAAGAAACCCATATAAAAATATCCAGTAACAATATCTTTCCTCATGGAAAGGAAGTGTTTCAAATACCTGTGTTTTTTTTCCCCTGTCCAAGCATTTTATCTGGCAGCTATTCATGATAAAAGGCTATATTTTAACCAGAAGGGATTATTGTTTACCTAATCTGGATAGGGGTGATAAGACAAAGAGGACAACAAATATTAGAGGGCTTAGACTTCTACCACATGGAAGGTCTTGAGAGCTTTTCTTCTTTGGTGAACTCCTGAAATCTGTTACAAAACCTACAAAATTTACCTTTCCAAAATTTTCCATTTTGAAATAAAAAGGCAAAACTGTAATAAGAGTCATAACAGATGACCTTTCAGATCACAGTTCTCTCTAATCAGTTTATTTTTCAGTTTATTTGAGTTGACTTTGTAACTCTTTCTTTCTGAAAAACTAAAAGGTGCTGCATTTAGCATTCTTGTGCAGAGCTCCAGAGTGCAGGATGAGAATCGGTCAGTATTAAAGTACCCAGCTAGATAGGAGCTTTGGCTTTTACTGCTAGCACAGTATGCAGCACTTGAAATCGTCAAATCACAGTGTGGCCATTGTCAAATTAGAATTCAGGGAGGAAAAAAAAGCATGTTAGTCTTTTACTAGCATAGGATATCTTATACAAAATAGACTTTAAAAAGCAGTCATCCTTTTCTACTGACTTTTTTTTGCAAATATTCAGCTTGAAAAGTGGGAGGAAGCCAGGCAGCTCTCATTATTAATCTTGTGTAGTAGCACAAAGGTGCAAAGACTGCGACTGAGCCTTTCGTCTTCAGGGTGTTTTTAATATATAAAAAAATGCAGACTTTCAATATTTATTAAATAAATTGCTGGATTATGGCTTCCCTTTGGCATCTGCAATATGGATTATGGAACATGGTGGGGGGGGAGAGAGAGGAAAAGTCTTCAAAGCAGTTTCCCCTCCCTTCTGTCATTGTGGACTGTGTAGCCACAAGTCAACCATAGGCAGAAGCAGTGACTGGGGGCTAAGTGGCACTACCCTCAGAAGAAGGTGATGACAGCTAATGCAAAGGCTCCACATTTCTCCCTCCTGTCTTCACTGCCCCTCAGCTGGTTACTGGCCACACACAAAATCCCCATGTACAGAATTGCATCTTCTCTTTCCACGGTTTGGCTTTTACCGCAGCACTTGATTCCCTTCCCAACCTTTTACTGTGGCCTCATTACACTCTCTTTCCCTTCAGACTTTGTCATCAGCTTAACTGGAAGGACTCTACTTTCCAAAGACAGCTAAAGAGCTCAAAGTTCTATGAAAATAAACCCCCCAGTTTCCAAAATGATGTAATTTCAATGAAATAAAAAAAATGTCATCCCCACAACTAATCAGTCCAATAAAAAGGTACTGTGTGAACTTTTTTTTTTTTGCTAGCAATCAACCCAAGATTATTTATAAAGAATGAAAGAAAAGGTTGTGACTTTCACAGTTTACCTGCAAAGTTGCTGCATTCAGCTTCTGCATGCCATTCACCAAGTGCACCATGTGTATCAACATCTCCTTGTTTTTTTCTCTCTGGGAGGATCTTATGAAGTATTATTTGCTACAGAAAACTCTTTGGAGCAGTGTAATTGTATTGCCTCTCATTACAATTATATTTGACACTCAGCACATTCACATTGGTGTGGGCATAAGCCATGAAGTCACAAATGGAGTCCTGGATAAGAGGCTGAACATAACCAAAGAACAAGAACAGATGTAAACACAGAAGCAATAAAATGTTTCAAAAACTAAGTATACCTATGTAAATCAGAAAGCATCATGTTTCTAAGGATGGATTTGGCCCAAAACTATTTTTTTTTCTACCTCGATCATAATTTTGCCAGCATGTAAAGAACATTAAACCGAAATAAGCCTCCCTCAACTTTTTTTTTGCATAGAAATTAACTAAATCTCTGCTGGCATTCATTAAGTCTTCAGCAGCACAGAATCTCAGTTCTTCAACGCACTTTCATTTTTTTTTTCCAAATAAATGTTCCCTATAGCTAAAACAGATTAAATCAGTCACTGTACCGCTATATGCGGCGTTAATCCTATATGAACATTCTAATTCATATCTGAAAATCCTGTTAAGAGAAATTCTGTATAGGTTAAAGAAATATCTATACGAGTGGTTGCTCCAATGACACTGATCCACACGTACCTCATATATCATCAAATTTGCATTCAAAGTGAAGCACACTTATGCTCTTAACTTCAGATGGAGCAGAACTGGACTCTGCAATTTAGATTTCTGAATTGTGCAAGTCCCTGCTAGTCTGTGCGTATCAAAGTCAGTGATAATCTAACATGAACTTGTAGGAGGACAGGATTAGATCACTGTTGAGTGCTTCTGAATGCCGAATTTCCACATACCATAAAATGTCAGAAGATCAGCAACATTTCTGTGCTGAAGAGATCATCTATCACCTTCGAGGGGTAGTTGATCATAAAATTAGTTATGACTTAATGGAGTTCAGAGTCACCTCAAGATGTGACAGTTGATATTCTTCCCTCCCTCATGTGCCACCCATGCATCAAACCACAAAGTGTATCTCCATCTCTGGGCAAACTTCAGCACACTGCAGAAAGGATGCCAGAACGGTCCTGGTGACCCAGGTGGGCTGTATCAGGTATCACACAGCACTGCATGGGGTTCCTCTCTCATTGCAGGGAAGAAGATGCAGCCATGAGACTGGAAAACTCTTTTCACATATTATACGATAACCTAAACAGGCTAGGAGTATTTAAAACCGCCCCAGACGGTCATTTAGTCATGCATTCCTGAGCAAAATGCAAAGGTGAAATGCCTATTTTTATTCACCTTTCACAGTGAGAGAGAAGGTAGATCTAGGACTAAAGCTCAAAGGTCCCTCTAATTTTTTTGAAAACTGAGCCAGCAAATACAGCGTACTACCACGTTACTTTGACTTAGAGTATACTTCCCTGGCATAAAGGTGAAATAAGAAACATCCAAAATTAATTTTTATTTATTTTAGAGGACACCATCTACCTGTATTACTAGAATATATTCACACACATGTCTAAGCAAGAGAAATGTATGCAAAATTAACAGGGAAATACTAAAAACCCCTATTTAACTCCACCATTGTAACTAACTTCCATTTTGTCCTCTATGACTTCTAGCATACTTAACTTTATAATTTGTGGAGTCACATCTCCCTCATTTTAATGATTATTTATTGCATCCTGTACAAGACGAACTCAGTTCAATTAATCAAGGAAAGCCTAAAAATCAATTAATATGAATTAAATGAGCTACACCAACTCTTAGGAAAGTCACACATAATTTACCAAACCATTGTCAATATTGCTTAGGGAACTTTGGGAAAATTGCTCACGAGTGGCTGTTGATGCAGTTAAATGTTTTAAACCTACATCATTAATATTGCAATCAGGTTGGTGCACAAAGGCTTGCCATTTTTCTCAGTAAGATACCTCATTATTTTCTTGTGACTTTTAAAAGCTAGTTTAGAAGAATACTTATTTCACCTATGATTACAAACCCAGAAATTAAAACAAGGACTAAATAAAGAATGATTTGCTTTTAGTGAAAGCAGAAATAAATTGCTCTGCAAATGAAAAAAAAATCAGAATATCATTAGTTGAGGCAAAGCTAGCATAAATAAATCTTAAAAAAAATTGTTTGTAAAAGCAAGGCCAGTCAGCAGGAATGGACATTTTATGCAGATTTGAGCAGTGCTGGCTTCCAACAGAAACGCATTTCAGCCTTTTTCTCCTTTTTTCATTGTTTGTGGCACACATGCAGTCTGCAGTACAGCTCTTCCTCACGAAAGACAACCTCCTTACACATGATCCTTATGAGAGGTCTCTACTCAGCAAGCCTGAAAAGCCCTATAACAACAGTTTCATTTGTAAATCAGTGAGGGAAGAAGTGGGTTCCGGTAGAGCTGGAAGTGGCCCGAGACAACTTGTCTCAATGGGGCAAAATAACTATTGTTATCGAGCTTAACAAAATGGCACAGCATGGGAGACACGCTGAGCCAGAGAGCAGCTGGCTGTAATTCACACTGGTTTTCAGAAAACACTAATCGTTCCCCAACAGACCTCTTTGAGGATTGGTCTTCCCTGCATTTTCAATTTGTCACTTTCTCTTATGATAAGGTCACTGGTGACAGCACTTCCTGACATTAACAGCTGTGGCTTTTAAAAGGGTCATTGTGGAACTACTAATTGCAGTAATTTCATTAGCATAAATTATTTATTCTGCCATTCATTTATCTCCAGGTTCTTTTTTTTTTTTTTTTTTTTTTTTTAAATACTACATTGTACTTTTCAATATATGCCCATTCAGGGTAGTAGGCAAAGGAAATGATTATTGCTAATTTAGCCTTCTTTATTAAAAAAAGCAAACAAAAAAGAGTTGATACAGTAACAAAATCAGATTTAACTGCAGTTCTCTAGAAAGCATAAGTAGCTTGAAGCCAATACTGAAGATTAGGCTGGTAGAATCAAACCCATTCAATAGTCCTTAAGACAACTGGGCAATAGGCCTATATACAAACTCAAAGAAGATACAAGGCTGAAGTCTGTTCATTCTCTCTGTTCTAGGCTTTGGCTGACTGACTTTTAAGCAGGCAAAAAAAACCCCAGTTCAATGCAAGTTATGAGTAGAATCTAGATAGGAGTTTTGCCCTTTTACTTTCCTTGGGATATAAATTAGTTATTACCAAATCGACAAATCTTAGCCCTTTGCAGTTAAGTTGAGCTAGCTAAAACACGTCAAGCAAAGAGCAAAAAAGACCAGTACCTTTGAACTTGAATGCATCTTGTAGACGACTATGAAAAAAGGAGAATAAAACCAAGCCAGTGTTTGTCTGAAGGAAGAGGTAATTGAGAAGCATTGGGGTGTGTGGAAATAAGGGGAGGGGAGGTTGTAAGAGGCAAAAGACAAGGACAAAAATAAAATATCATTTCAGACTTCTTCTTTGCCATACCACGTTATAAAGTATTGTGGAATATGATAAACTAGGAACATAAAGAATTTATCCTTGGTATACTTAATAGTATGCACTGTTTAGTGCTAAGCACTGGAGAAGCAGCATCCAAGAGAGCAGTTGCAAAAAACTCTAAGGAGATAGCAGAGATATATGTTGCTGTTATTTTCAAAAGGATGGATTAAACAATCCTGAATCTTCTATTCTGTATTCTGTGCTGATATGTGATACCAGCTGAAAGTGAGGTAGATTGCCTGTCGTGTTGAATTTGGAGACAGAGACATGATTTTAAAATACTATAGAAAGTTTTCAATAGAATATCAGTTATAAAGGTACTTTAGTTAAGTCCATTGAACTCAGTACCTGGATTTCATAACCGCTGCACACTGTTCTTTTCTTGTGCTCTTTTAAAACATAAGTTTAGCAATTTGAGTACTGAAACAGAAGAGGGCTCTTTTCCTTTCTTTTCTCCCATGAAATCAAAATACATCTATTTTTCTCCATATTTCTGAGCTCAGTCTCTTGTTCTTCACCCTCACTAATGTCCTTTTGACTGAAAAGGGGCTCATGAGGCTTACTCTCAACAGGCATCATAATTAGGGAAGATCACTTATTCTTTTCTGTTCAGATACTTTCATGCAGGGCAGAAGGGATGATCACAGCATCCTTCATAGCACACTCTAGTGCTGCATCTCACCATCTCTCTGCTGAGCTCAATCTGCCCCCCTTCTTCCCTGGATAAACTGTAACTTCCAGGAAAGTACCTAGGATTCATTTGAAGATAAAGAGATGGAGAATCTAAGACTTCTTTCTCAACTCCCACAATCACTGATTTTTTTATGGTTTTCTCTGACCATTTAAACAATTTTAAACAACATAAAAAAATTTTCATTTTTTGTTAAAGGAATGTAGATATGATGTCCTATTTGTACTGAACTTTTAAGAGGAAAAATAACTATTATCTTAACATCATGCTATCCTAATTAATATTAATCTGTAATACTATTATACAGTGATGAACAAAAAAATATATAAGTCACTATTGCTGTACTTTTGGAAATTTTGAAGGAGAGCAGTTAGGAGCTAAGTATCAATTATGCCAAAATAATCACTCAGTAATAGACCTCGCACTGCTCATCATAAAGGACAGCATGATTACAGTTTGTTTCAGAAGTCCAGGTATACATGAGTCTTGAATAACAAGATTTCTCTGCTAAGAACAAATAAAAGGCTTTCCTGAAATATCTAAAATGAAGCAAGTGAAATGACATATTTACACTCCAGAACTAGAGATGAGAGAAGGAGAGGAGACCATGTCCCTTAAATCTTCACCAGAGGGGGGATAGCAGACAGCAGCTCAGATTCTCTTCGTTCTTTAGGGTGGCCGTTTTCCACCCAGTCTCCTTCTTTAGATATCCTAATACACCTCTGCAACTCTCCTGTTGCTTTTCTGCCATCATTCTCTCTTCCTCTCCTCCTTACTCCTCCTCAGACTCTGCTGTACACCTCTTCTGTCTTTCTGGTTCAGTTTTTCTTCTTTTCTGTCTCTGTTGGTTAAGTCCTCCTTCTTTTCTCCAGTAACGCCATCATATTTTCTCTGTTATTTCAACACCTCTGTTCTGGGTTATTTTTTTCCCATCACTTTCAAATCCCTCCCTTATCTCACCCTAATATTTCTTGCATTCTGCTGTCTTGTCTGTTGGTCCTATCAGCTGCACGTGCAGATATGACTCAGGCACCCAGTTTCATGTATGTTTTAAGTATGTTGATGACACAGAAACCCTAACTCACCGTCAATGAAGTGTCGTGTCATTTTGTTAGTTGCCATTTATTTCTAATCCCAGATGCTGGGAACTGAACAGGAAGGATATTTACCAGGAGCTGTTAACATCAATGTGAAAGGCAGACTAACAAGCAGTTGTTTAGATCAGCGAAATCTTTCCTAAATACCTAAAAAAGGATTATAAAGGAACATCATGCTTAAATAGTACTTAAAAAAAAAAAAAAAAACAAAAAAACAACTCCACAAACCAGTTTTGATATTAAAAGCCTAAATTCTGATAAACAGATGCATTTTCAAAGGAGCAAAATATTAGTTAAGGATCAAAAAAAAATACTTATTTAAGTCAAAACAAACTCTGTTCTCTTTTTCTCTGTGTAATCCTAGCAGTTTCTTTAAAATAATTGGTAATTTGAAAGCTGGTGTCACATTAAAAAAGGGCAAAACAGCCACGTAGTCCACCGGACCACAAATAACTATCCTAATTCACATTTTTAATCTCTCGTAAGCAGTTGAAACAAAGCAGGAGGTGCTGATGGAAAATTTAAATGACATGGATTTGCAGCCGTCTCTCTTGCAGTCCTACAGGAGGCATCCGCATGCCGCTGGAGCGCTGTGCGAGCAGGCGGGATAGAGGGCAAATGCATGGAAATGCATCAAATCTCCTATGCAAAGAGTTTCCCAGGGACTGGTGCTACAGTGGGCTAAAACTAGAAAACTTTTCCTTGGGCGTTCCCGAAATCCTCAGCCTCTCATGATTACATATCTCCTATACAAATAAATGATCCCAAATATAAGAGTTCTCTAGAACAAAATTCCTGCTACTGAAATCACTAAAAGAAAGCAAATCTCTTCTAGATTGCTGTGAATTGCTCCACCAGTAAACACCTGCTACCAGTGAAACTGTTTGGGACAGAGGGAGCTGGTAGGGTGGGACAACAGGAGCAGCTTGTTAAAACTCTAAGAAGAATCCAGCCTTAAATAAAAGTCACTCGTGTATGATTTTTTCCTGATAAACCCCAAGAAGTCACACTTCTGATGAAACAGGAACAAAAAGGGAATAAATACACTGATATTAACACTATAAATGCATTTGCCATGTGTTTATAGGTGAAATTTTTACCTGCTTATTTACTGAACAGAGGGAAAACTTTTTTTTAATTAGCGTGGGCTGCACACTTCAATGTTTCAGCCTCACTTGCTACAGCACTAGTGAATATATTTGACTGTATTGAAGTTTAATTAAATTCTGCATTTGTAAGATCCTAAAAAGCCTAGAATTGAAGGATTCTGAAAAGGCAGTGCTATGAGTTATGCCCCTCTCTTCCTTCCCCCTCACTTCTCTGCCTCTGCTTGACAGGTCTCCCAACTGTGCTGAAGGAACTGGGCAGTGACATGCCATAAAAATTCAGCTTTTAGCAGGGGTGAACTTGAACACACAGAATGCAACAAGTATGCAAGAGGGAATAAAAAGAGCATTGTTTTTACAGCTTATTCAGTTATTGATTTGTCAATGATCTCCACTGCTTTCTAAGAGACTGAAGAGCTTGAAACTCTGCATCTCCACCCCCTTGGCTTTCTCAATAAGTCTCCTGCTGATGGAGACCAGGGCCTCCTGTGGCCACTCATGAAACTACTCAATAGTGGTGCAGTTAACTATGGCTGGGAACTTCTGAGCTTGCGTTTGCAGCATGGCACTGGTGGCAGAGAAACACAGAATTATCTGTGGAGAGGAAGGAGGGATAAGAGAGAGAAAAGAATCACACGGCAAAGTTGAGGCTATTAAAGAAAGGCCATCAACCATGGCCCAGCACTTGGTGCGAGCCAGCATAAAACTGAATCTCCAAATCAAATCTGGCAGCTAATAAACTCCATCAGCTACCCTGGGCAAATAAATTTTACTCCCTTTCTGTTGTACATACCCAGCATATTTGTAGCTTCCTTCCCCTTGCTCCACGTTGGTATCAGTTACTCGGTTTGATACCTATAAATAATAATGCAGCCTCAGCAACTGGATGGCACACGTTCAACTGGTCATGGTGACACAAACCCAGTTCTTGAGTTGCTAAATCTGTTCAAGTCACTTCCTGCCACTGTAATAAATAATGCAATAATGTCAAAAGAATAGGGAAAAAGGGAGACCTGGATCTTGATTTGTATGTGAAGTTTTAGGGAATATTCCTTACAAAAGTGGAAGGGGGTGTCTAAACAAGGGTAGGCTAAAATAGCCGAAGAAAAATAAATAAATCTGTGATTGGCTGTATCACCAGGCCTACCTAAAGCAATTTACTTTAGGAAGGAAGGGTTATTGTAGTTTCCCAGTTGTATTTGTGAACCTACTTTCTGTCCTTGGCACATATTTTGGCTATTGTGTTTTCTTTTAGTTAATTAGCAAAATAACAGACATCAGGCTGTTAAGACTAGACTAGAGTCTCTCCTACAGACTTCTTATGAAATGAGTTATTCTTGTTATACAGGGCTTCTCAAACCATATGGCATTAGTATTGTTAATTCCAATAGAAAATAACCAAACAGTATCAGAACTGACTACTACTTCCCTAACAGCCACAAAAGCCAGGTCAGAGGCCAGTCAGGCATGCTAGGGAAGGGACTAGTTTATTATGCCTCTGAAGTAATCAAGAGTTGACCTCACCTATTATGGGAAAACTGGATGAAAAAGGAACAACAGCTGGAAGTTGAAAGAAAAGAAGGAAAAAATGGAGTGAAGAAAGGACAAGGATGGCCTTGGACAATAATTCACTGGGTTTTAAAGCAGTTAGGCAGGAGAGAGAAAGTGATGAGTAGATAGCAAGAGTGGAAAAAGTTTCTATGGTATCAGTAAAGAAAATTACACACAAAATAGAAAATACTTGCCATTATCGCATAGTTTCTAAAAATATATCTCTGCACTGGAAAACACAAGAAAAAAAATTCTGCAATTAACCTTTAGATATGAACAAAGAAGAATAAGATTCAGAAGAACTAAGTCAAAGCAAGAAAATCTTTTACTGTTATTCAGAAAAATCCTCTTGAAGAGAAATTATTCCCTGGGACGTTTGTACATTTTGTAAAGCTTAGATTTTATGCTAAACCACAGAGTATGTCTTTTTTTAATTCCCACCCTTTTAAATAAAATCAGTTAAGAAATGGCCTCTGGTCACAAACACTGGTCAGGCTGTACCTGCCCCCCAAAAATTCTTTCTTATGGCCACTCAAACTAAGTGGAATTTTGAGATTACTGAAGGCTTCAGCTCAATGACACCATTTTCAGAAGGATGTGATATGACCAATTGTAGCAGAATGAAAAACAGAAGTGGTCCCTTCTGTTGGGAACCACGGTGAAAAAAGAGGAGGTGAGAGGCAGAGGATCTGTGTGTGAAACAATCTCAGAACTAAAAAAGAATGACACAAAAAGGAGTAAGAGAAAGAAGTAAGGAAGACAAACAGAAGCAATGACAGTCTCCCATGTTGTGATAGACAGGAAGAGAAATGATGCAAACTAAAATTCTAAATGGGGCATAAAGTAGAGGAGAATTCATTTAAATATTTACTGGTGAGTGAAGCATAAATATTCAATAAATTGGAGCCCCCAAGGTCATTCTTTAGAATGCACTGTGGATTAACTGCATGTTCCACCATTTTAAAATCCATTTACTACTTTATATTTCTAAATATACTATATTCACTAGCACCGACTCCATTTCCAGTATGCTTTCCAAGACCTACATGATCTTGTAGTACATTTTTCTCTGTCTCATGGAACGGGATGTAGAGGACTGTTTAATGTTAAAACAGAGTTTTGAATTATTGTAGTCATTCCGGTCCCCTTACTAATCTAGTTTAATGTCAAACAGAGAAAAATACCTCTCTTACATGAATCTAAAATTCTTCTAACCACAAGTGATTTGCACATTTGTTTAGGAACATGTCAGCAAGAGAAACCACTGGTTTTAAATCACTAGTGACTTTTGACTTCTGCAAGAATTACAAACAGCAGCACATGATCTCATATTTGCAAGAAGATAATGTTCTCCCCCATCTCCAAGAATTTAGGCAGAAATGTAGACACACATGCAAAACCACAATGTAGTCCAGGTTGTCCTGGGATGTTAAAGAGGTACAGAAGAAAATGTTATCTACTTTGAATGTTTTCAGCATGAACAGGCAAATGGCAGAAATGTCCATGTAGGAATCCATTCTAGCCAAGTGATGAAACTGAAACTGTACAGAGATCACAGAAAGACCTTAGAATTTATGGCAAAATTTTGTAAGGCTGATGAGAAAGAAAGGCAAATACTGAAGAAACAATCAAAAGGATACAAGAATTAATGGGCTCCACCCCAAAACTCTGAATCACAGAAGAAATATACGTGCAGAATCTGCTAGGTCTGCTTTGTGATACTCAAAGACCTTGCACACTTCTGTGGATGTTTTGAAATTTCTTTGCTGTTATACCATATATCCCTTCAAAAACATTCTGTCTCCCTCTCATTCGCATCACCTAATTGTCTGATAAAATTCTATGCTAATTTACAATATCAGAGGCATGGTGAGCAATGTTGATGCTTGGGGCACCTCATTTTATTCTCTCTTATTCCTCTAGCAGCCATCTGCTCAGATCTGCATACCATCCCTGCTATGGTAGCAGCAGCAATGGAGAGTCTAGAGATACCTGTCCTTGATTTGTTGTGCTTTTCACAAGTGCCTTTGCTATGGCAGTGGTACAAAACTGAATTTATCACACCTCCAAAGATGCAAAGATGCTTATATTTGGTCTTAATTCTCTAAATACTGAACTGCAAGAGGAGTCCAAATCAAGGTCTTGGACCATTTGTCAAACACAAATCAGAATTTAGTGTTTTCCTTAGTCTTGTAGTCTAAGTAATATTTTATCCTCTCTAAATATTAAACAACTATTTGCATCAAAGGATTACTATTTAATGCTCTATTTATATCAATCTTATGTTGTAGTTTAGGGAAGAAGGTGCTTTCTCTATCCAAACTCATTCATTAGGAGTGATTTAGAGGAATCACTTCTATCTATAAGGAGCTGCATTAGTTTATAAGAACGGTAGATTTCTGAGAAGAAAATACTGACCTTTCAGGATTGTTTACTTTTAACTTTATCACAGCATTTAAATTCTGGATTTATGAAGTCATACCCATACTCATCTGTTCTCTCCTCGCTCTTAGCCACCCCTCAAAAAAAATTCTTAAAGTTTTAAAGAGTACATTATAGTAGTATGGTCTAATCTTTTTTTCTAATGTCATATTTATCCAGCACAGTACTACTGGAGTTTATGTGGATAACAGCAGGACACAAAAGCCTCTCTACAGTGAATTTCCATAACAAATGAATACAGAACAGGAGATGAACAGTGGTTAGCAAAAATAGACACAAGAGAAAGGGCTGAAGCAACAGTGCCTCTAGCTCAAGTTGCTAAATGTGGTAAGCGAGTCCTAGTGAAAGTGCTTGCAAGACGTACCAGGCACACACTAGTTCTACCAGGATTATTTGGCTGGGAAGACCAAGCAAGAAAAAGGAAATATACCTGAGTGTGTACCCTGGACTCAATTGTCAATAACATCCCTGAAAACACTTAAAGGCAGTCAAACTTAGCATATATGAAATACAGATACGCCAGTCTTTTGCTTGCAATGTAGACGTATTCCAATACCTAGCTGTTATTTCACAAGTGCTGATTACAAAGCAAAAGGTAACACCTGAAAACAACTGCTATGAAGGCTAAGAAGAAAGGGGCTAGAAGAGAGGCTCTGCAAAATCTAGTAGAGTAGCAGCAGATCTGAGTTCTGAACGTTGCAGAAAATGAAGAGAAACAATTAAATCCAATTTAAAGGTAACAATAAGTCATAAAGTTAGTTATCTGAACAAAAACTTTGTAGATTATCATGTGAGGATTAAGTTTACAAGAACAATTTATCAATTCTTTAATAAATTACTTCTTAAGATAGCTAATTCTAGACCCCAAATTCAAATACACTATTCAAAATTTCCATTACTTTTCTCTAAAACATGATGCTACAACTGTGTGGTTTTTACTATATTGTATTTTTAGGCAGGAAATTCCAGCACAGCCCTAGCCATGATATAAAACACTAATAGATAACTGTCATTGTTAATTATTTTTGTGGACAATAAAACAGGATACATCATATACTCAAAAAAGTAGTCATAAAAAGCAGATAACAAGACACTCACTGTGACATAAACTCTCTATCTCCTTTAGCTTTAGTGAAGTATGGTAAAACCACATCAAGCAAGGATTTGATGTGGCCTGTTTTCAGGGTTCATTTGCGTTCCTGCCAGTGAATTCCCGATGTTATGAAGGACTTTGTGCACTGCTTGCTTTGCATGGGGAATAACGAAGATATCATGTGATCCGATAACAAGAGAGCTGGGAGGAAAACCAAGTAATTATTACTGACTACATTTTGAGCGATCTTTGCTTAAGTATGGAGGTCACATTTTGAAAACATTTATCTTCTGCTCAGGCCATAAATGACAGTCTAATTTGATAGAGGAAATAAAAAAAAAAAAAAAGAAACACACCATATAAGAAATGCTTCATTTCTTGCAAGACAACCAGGATATAAGTATTACTGTGAGAGTATTTCTTATAGTAATAGAAAAACTTAGAATTAATTCTCCAAGATAGACCTGTCCCTTTCTTTGAAAGACACATAGGTTGAGAAGGACTGGAAAAGAATATTTCATCTGACATTTTTAAGATTTAAGGTTGCACAAGTGAGTAATAAAGACAAAAGAAATGGTATAACGTGAAATTAACAGCAACTTCCATGTGGCATTTACCACTCTTCAGAACACAACACCCCTCTTTTCTCAAATGTCCCATTTGAGGCTCACACTGACATATCACTCATTACAGATGTGTCTTTTACATGATTTTTTTTCCACTCAACCTTCTACTGTATATCTTAGAGATGTACACTCACTAGGTTCACTAAGGGCTTTGAAAAGAGCGAGACAGACACAGGTATATCTTAATACTAATGAACTAAAGGATGCCTTGCCTCTTGCTTGACTGCTAGTCTAATAGAGCCCACCCTATTTAAATGTTATCACGCTCACATGCATAGTATTCCCATGTGAAACTAAGCAACTCTGCAGCACTGTATTCCAGGAATCATTTCTAACCAGCTTTATGCTGCCACCATCATTTTGTGATAAGAGGAAGGGAAAAGCTAAGCCACGTGGATGCCAGCTGTGTCATGTCACTAGTCCTCAGAACCACAAAACACATCTAATAAATTTACTAATATAGGTGTATCCTTAAAAATCAGCTCTCTAAGTACTCAAGAAGAATTGGCTGACATTCAAATGAAAAAAGGCTGAAGCTTTTCATAGAGAAACAGGAATTCTGTAAGAGCCTGACAACTGCAGAAGCAGCTGGCTTGTGTGCTACAGACCTTAGAAATCCTCAGTAAATTCTTGCCAATCTAACAAAGTAAATGAGCCTTCATTCAGTGGGAAAGCTGTGTCTGCCTGTCCCTGATACCCCTGCCTCTTTGGTGGCAATTGGTTGGTGAGTTCAAAAATTAATTGGGAGGCGACATTGATTAGGTGATTGTATGATCAATTGAACCCATTTTCACTATTGAATCAGAAAAATATAATCACATCTGAGATGAGTATTAACTTAACGTAGAACCAGAAACCCTAAAACCTTGATTCTCTTTGGCTGAGATTAGAGCAAGCAAGCTGATATGCATGTGGATTTGTGCCCTCAATGGAAAAAACACATGAGCTGGCCAAAAGCTGAGCTGTGAGGAAGCTGTACAAGATCTTCTAGGATTCACAGTTAAAAGACACGTTCTGTCAGTGGTGAAACAGGCCACAAGGAAGATGCTAATGTGTCCTGATGAAAGAGGACTTGGAAATTATTTAAAAACAATGTAACAGCAATAACATGGACAAGATTGCCTGTAGCAACGCAGGGCACATGCCCTGTCTGTGTTTGACATTAATTCCGGCTGAAGCATTAAACAGCTTTACTGCTGAGTTCCTTTGAAATGGAAAGCCAGCTAAATACTGACAGGACTATGCAAGGAGGAGACAATAATAAGGATATGGTGACTAAAGTAGTCCAGCCAAATCTGCCTGTTGGAAGGAAACCAGAGAAATAGTATTCCCCTGAAACCAGGGGAATGTTTTGACTTCACAACAGGCAATGAGGGACTGTAAACTTTGAAACGTGAGGAAGATAAACAATGAGGAATTTGTTCAAGAAATGGGAGAAAGTATTTGTAGTATAGATCCACAGCTCATGGAGAAAGTTTGCTGCACAGTGCCTAAGTTACAGAGATTCAGTTCAAAAGAAAACAAAGCTATATAACACATATGGCTTTAGAATATATAATAATGTTTAAAAGTGCTGAAACAACTGAGATGAATTAGTAGGAAATGTAGGACTTGGAAAACATGCGAAGATGAAATGCTGTAAAGAATACATTTACTCAAAAGCATATATTTAAGAGTAATTTTTTGTAGGACATGACTTGCAAGGCATTTAGGCATGTTGTTAAATGTTTGGGAAAACATTGAAAGGTTGTTACAACCAAAAGAATAGAAACAAATGGAGCTCAAGAGACAGCAGGAGTGACTGGCCATGCCTCATATCTATGCTTTTCAGAAGTAGTTGCTTTTTCTGGCCTTTAGTTTTACGAAAAATTTGGTAATGTGCGGAGTATTTAAAAGTGATTATTGCACAGATAGGTCGGATATGGACAAACTTCTGGAGATCCAGTGAAACACTTAGAAACTTCGCAGCCTATGTAATGCCATGTTTTAGCATTGTCAACACATTACTGTTCATAATGTTTGGCTATCAGCTTTGTTTGTTTAAACAGCATCCTTCCTTTTTAATTTATCACATTGTTCATCACAAAAGCTTTTGAAAATCTCAGAAGCATATCTCTTCACATACATTTCAGCTGTGGACCTATATTTCATAATGGTGCAAAACCAACACAAAACTGAAAGAGCTATAGTGGTTCAAAGAAATGCAGTGTGTAATTTGGGTTCCTAAGCTACAGATTCCTCACCGTAAACAGAATTGAGTGTACAATGTTAGGGTTTAAAAATGAAATTGAAAAATGAGACTATATCACTTCTCTAAGCTTTAATATTCTGAAAGTGTCTAAATTCTCCCTTTTGTTCTCTTTCACATTTTATTAGTCTTTTATTCTTCATATCTAGGGAAAGGAGGAGGTGATAGGTCACCCAACACTAACTAAAAGTCCATACAAATACCTGCCAGTGTTAACTCATGAAATTTATGTCTCCTTCAGTGCTATAATGTTCCTACTTTGCTTCCCCACTACATGAATAGAGACCCCCTGTTCTTGCTTCCAGAAGTGCTAATTTGCACAGTGGGGGACTGGTGAAATGGTAGCAAGGTAAAAGACATTTGAAAGCTGGCTTTCAAAAAGCCTTTAAAAAAAAGAGAAAAGAAAAAAAAAAAAAGAGAAAAGAAAAGAAAAAGGAGAAATTGTTGAGGGAATAAGGAAAACACAAAGGGGAAGAAATAAGAAAGAAGAAAATCGTAAGATATTAGATATCATATTTTTTTCTGTCCTGTCTTAAAAAATGTACACATATGCAATAGTCATGAAACAGAGACAAACAGAATTAACTAGAAATATATACACAGAAGGTAAGCACCACTATTGACTATGTCACTGGAAAAGTGAAAACCATACAGAATATGTCACACTAGGTCTGGTACAACTCCACTAGCCTTTAAGTTACAGAAGAAATTTGTGAAGGGACTGAAGTGATGGAGACAAAAATAGAGAGAGAAGGGAACATCAGCAAAATTAAAGCATGACTGGAAAAAGAGAGCAGATGAGGGAAAAAAATGAGAAAGTGGTATGTTACAAAGTGTAAGAAGTTGAAAAGAAATCTCATAACCAAATGGGAATGATCTTCATACCAGTGGTGGTTGAACACTGCAGAAGAAGAAACAGGAAAAACCTGCAGGGAAGACTACTGTGAAATAATCTGTGAAGGGAAGGCTCTTCTCATCCCCAATCAAATAGATCAGTCTGACACACAATATACGAGTGTATATTCCTTTCAAAATACTCTGTTTCTAAAGGGTTAATAGTTTCCAGACTTTTTTTTTTATCAGCTGTATACCTGTTTCAGATTATATATAAAACTGAGGCCTGCATAAACTAAAATGTCCCAGCTTCTGCTTTCCAGTTTTCAGGAGAGAGCAACAGTCAACAGCAACCGCATTACCTCTAAGAGGGATGCTTGTTGCAGTTGTGGTATCATATTAATGTATATTATTAAACAGACCTGAAAACAGCTACATGGATATTTTTATTTTCCCAGTTTTAAATGGCATAGACAAAGTAGAAAGAATTAACCTTTACTGTTAAATTTCAGTGAATTTTGTAAATGTTTAAACCTGGCACATACAAAACTACTGTATGTGTATCGAGGGAACATATTTACAATTCCACTAACTGCACCACTAACTCCTCGTTAGCATTTCACTTGTCTCTGAGATTTGTTGTTATATTCAAAACATAAGACCATGAAACTAAGGCTCAGAGCAGCTATGTGACTTTCCCATGAAGTGGCAGGAAACCTGTAGCCAGGCCCAGGAGTAAAGATTGAGGTACACCAATCTTCCACATAGAGAAGGATATTATAGGGGTAACGCGAGTGAGGCACATTCAGTATCACGTATTGGACAGTATGTCTTTCAAGAGAAGTATGCCTATAGATGTGGGATTATAAAACAACTGAAATATGTTGTAACTTTAACCAGGTCCGTACAGCCTCTCTCCCCTGAGATGTTCCTTAGTTTTAACTGCTGCTGCCCTCTGTTCAAGAAGAATCTTTCTCTGGTGTCTATCAGGCACAGGGCTCAAACTTCTTTTCTAACTCCTGTAACTATACCTTCCACATAGTCACCGAACAGATCTGGAACCTCTCCTGTGAAAAGGCAATGGGGTACTGAGCAGAAGCCTTACACAACACAAGCTCAGAAATAATCTTCTATACCACGGTTAACACAATGGGTTTAGGTGCATAACTAGAGCTGTGCTATGTCAATACGTAGATCAAGTAACAAAAGAGTTTCCTCCCATTCCTCTCACCTTTTCACTTAAAAAGTATTCTTTTTTATAAGGCAGAGAAAATAACAGTTTTAAAAAGACAAAAATATTTGCCCTGACAGGAAGTTCACTCATAAATTATGTATCCCATAAGATAAAATAAAAATAAATAATAATTAAAAAAATCTTTCAAGATGCTCCCCAACTGTACAGCATGATATTATTCCCGTTTCTCTTCTTCCTCTCTCCAAATCCCCACATTCAGAATTCAGATTCTCTAGTTTTCAAAGCATGAGTAAAACTGCACTGCTGTCTGTTACAGTTCTGCCGTCACAAAGACATTGCTTGAAGTTAGTGAAATCTCATCAAAGCAAACATGGCATTAAGTCTACCCCAAAGCAATGCACTCTAGGCACGATTTGCCTTAGCAATTTGTCTACTCATTGGACAAAAATTTCTTAAGCAAGTTAGACTCAATGCTTGTCAGAAAGGTTGACTTGGCTTCTAAAAGAGCTCCCCGTACAAATACCTGAAAAAGAAATAATCTTCTTTAAAGTTCAATGAAACCACAGATCATTTGTCATTGGAAAAGATCTTTCAAGAAATGTGTTGGTCTAATCACCTGATGCCAACAAGTCATTAATCAGCAGAAGAAACCATTCATCTGGAACCTGGGCATCTGTCAGCAAGAACACTATGGGTATGTTCTTGGCATCAGTCTTGGTGTACAAACTGGCAAGATCTACCCGTAAGGAAAAGAGGCAATCACTCATATTCTGTTAAAATGTTGATACAGAAAAAGTGTGAAATGCGTTTTAGTGGATGGCAGTTCATTGCCGACTTCTAACTTTTTCCAGTTTATCTACTTATCACTAATTTGCTGCATAACATTCAAAGGGAAAGGTAGTTTACCTCTGATATTTTTGCAACTTTTTTTAAAGTGAATTTATCTAGGAGACTTTTCTCATGTTAAAATAAATAAACAATCCATTCCCCCCAGCTACCCCTCCAAATCCCACTAAAATCATCAGACTGAGGGCATTGTTACTTTTGCTGTCATAAATGGGTGGCCCAGAGAGAGACATAGCACGGGACCATTGTGCTAGCAGTGGTACAAACATGGAATACTTATTGGCGTTGGGTTCCAGAAAACAAAAAAACAAAACCACACATCAATTACATTCCAGTGTGGTCACATTTGAAACACAGATTAAGGGCAGTGTTGGCTGACAGAAACAAATTGTCACATGACCCACTAGAAAGCAAATCCTTAGGCTTGTTAACAGCGGCTTAGAATTTTTCCTGCTTAGAAATAGCATGGGGGAAATGACCACCTGAACTGACATCTTGCACCACATCTCATTTTCCCAGGGAAAGAGAGTACAAGAGGTCAGACACCAAGTAAGACACCAAAGAAAACACAGCACTTTTCCATAACAGAACAGTGTGTACCTCCCGCTGAAAACTGATGCCTCAGGCTGTATATACTGTGGTGGCTTGGCCGTGGACCAAGGCTAACAGAAGGGCTTTTTGGGACCACTATCCACCAAATTTGGACATAATCAGATCCTCATTTAGCCTTGTCTGAGATTCAGAAGCATCACTTCTCTGAAGTGAAGAGAAAGAAAATGTTCCCTTCTTCCCTGTTTGCTCACATAATAGGGCTCAGCCCTGTAAGATCCCAAAGTCTGTAAGCTTGATAGAACCCCTCACTCAACTACATTTCTTATTTTTGCATCTGACCAATTTAAGGAATTAAATGACTCACGTGCAACAAGGAATAAATTTTGCCTGGTGTTCTTCCACATTAATTTTATTCCACTAAATCAATGTACATGCAATGACATGCAAACTCTTTAAAAAACATCTAACTTTAAATACCAAAACTCCAACCACACCTTTGTAGTGTTTCAGGTCGTTGCCTTGGAAGAAGTGGAGAAATTACCAAAACTCTGTGAAGCATATAAATAAATACTAAAATATCTTTTGACATCCATTTTTCAGACATAAAGAAAATAAGAGCTATAACTGTAAATCACAGGGGTTGTTACTGTAAATAACACTGCTTCATCTGCGATTTTGTCAAGCCCGTGTAACAACAAAACGACACTTTCTTGAAGTAGGGAACTCAACAGACTCAAATATATCTACTTGTTTACTTTCAGGTCCTGGATCCCATAGTCTTTTTTCAGTGTGATTTGGAATACCTGCAGGGAGCAGATGTATGCTGCCAGGCTTGACAAGCTTTGTTTACCACTACCACCTACACTAATCAGAAGTGCATAACCCGTAGGGGCTTCTAGGATATGACTGATCGGGCACCTGATGACCAAAAAACAGTAATATAACATAGACTTGAACAATCTTTTTAACCAAGTTTCTCAATTTATTCTTATTGCATCAAGCTCTGAGGTTTTTTCCTCCTCCTTTTCTTTTTGTCTGCTTTTTTTGTGATAATGTGCTCCTGATACCTAAAGGTACATTATCTTCATGTCAGCATTTTGTATCTTTCCAATATCTGAGCAAGCAGAAAAAAAAACTGGTTTCCTTTGTCAAAAGTTGAAGGTCTGTACTGACCCTTATAATGACCAGAGCTGTATGGTTGTTCTTCAATTACATTGATCTGCTCCAAAGCATCATTCCAAGATCCAGACGGACCCTGACTGGACTCTGAATAAAGACCTAGTTAACTTGAGGGGAGGTTGACTGGGCCCTAGTAGCATATGAGAATTTCACACCCAACAGTTTGGACCTCAAAAGCTGAAGGATGATGGATCACTTAATGAAAAATACACATGAAATTTTAATTTACCCTTGGAATATCTAGCTCAGACTAGTTAAGGCATGCTTTTATTTGCTGATCATGGAATGCTATAGGATGAAAGAAGCCAGATAAGAATCTGCCCCCAAACCAGACAAGATTTAGTTACTAGAATTTTCTAATACAGGTATTGAGGTAGTTCTCCCCCAGGGCCAAAATAAGTTTGACACATTAAAAAAAAACTCCTGAAATTGATATTTTAACCATTAAAATAAGCATGTAAAAATTATTTTCAAAATTTCATTTTTTAAAATCACATGCAGATTCTGAGGGATTACAGCCTGGTATAAGCCAAAGCTTAGAGGCAGCACATTGGATGTTTTACTTCCTTTTTATTACATATGCCAAAGAAAAAAAACTCCAAAAGCAACCCAGTCATTCACTTTATGTCTCATGCTATTGAAAAAAATCATCCCTGAAAGAACATTGATGAGAACCTTCTTAAATAAAAGGCTAATCTTGTTGCATCTAGTAAAAAGCTAAAAACCTGTTCAACCGAAATGTTACTGGAAACCAATTCTCTTTGACTTCACTGTAAAGCTTTGTCAGGCTTATTCATGATTTCACAATGGATCCATAAAAAAAACCCCTGTAAATGTGCAAAAAAATCTACAGGATTTAATTTCACATACACTTTTCTGGGGCTGCCAAACTGTAAGGCTAAGACACCCTGCCACTTTGTTTGCCAAACTGGGATACCACTCCCAGTCACTAGACTTCAGAAAGAATGTAATGGTTTACCAACACTTTCAAGCAAAATTAGTGATACTTGAGAAGGTTTCTGTCTGCAATTCTGATGATTATCACATCAACCTCTAAATCAGCAGAACAAAATCTACAGTCCTGATGAAAGATCTATACAATTATCTTTGTAATTCAAGCTCTTTTTTAATCCTCTTGGAGAGAAACTTCCACAATAGACTGCTTTGTCAACAGTGCCTCCTCTTATATAGCTGCTTCTTGAATATGTGCAAAGTGAAAAATGATGACATGAAATCCTAGCCCGACTCAATGAGAAGAAAAGGTTCCGTGTTAAATAATTTGATATTGCAAATAATAGAAACTGCTTTAACGAAACAAAGCTCTGCCAGCATGGACCTCTGTCTCTTTCTGGAAGCCATCAATATTGTAAATGACCAGAATGACTATATATGTTGAAGAAAGATTATAAATAATGACAAGGACAACTATGAAGTCTTTTTCAGTAAAATCTTCACTTAATCTTCTGAGAGCTGACTTCCATGGAGCAAAACAAAGCAAACATAGCTAATCAGGTCTCGGAAACTGATTTTGGGCAGCAATAGATACTAAGATATTGCCCAACATGAGAAAAACAGTTATATTAACCTAAGACAAGGTAAGAATACACATTGAAAAAAAATATATGGATAAATAAAATAAAAGAATAAAAAAAAATCCATGATGACACTTGGAAGTCTGGGATGGTTTAGATTTAAAAACATACAACAGTGCAACAGAGACACCTGACAGTCGTCTGCTAGACAAAAATTACAATCAATGTAAGAATAATTACCTTTGAATCTTCTCATGAGAGGAGTTTCTTTGGTTTCCCCTTTTCACTTACTCTGGCACCTGCTTTTCCTCAGTAAAGATGTTTGATTTAGGGGCTGAGGACAAAAAGATAGAATGCTGCTGCTTCTTACGGTTCAGCAAGTAAGACTTTTCACTATCCAGTTTTTAACTTGCTGGCATTAGGCAAAATACTTTCAAGCTACCATCATACCTCAAAATATTCGCGCATAGTGCCATCGTCATTTTATGAAAGACATTGCAGTCTTTGTTTTCCATTAGTTTATTCCCATAGACATGTGCTGGTTCATGAAACCAAAGACTCTGACGATCATTTGATTGTTGTAAACACTCAGGTATAGCAAGCAGAATGCACTGAAGGTAACGCAATGCATTTTAGGTTTTTTGTAAATGCTGTCAGCTGGCATTAACATAGGACAACCTGCAGAATAGCAGTTTCCCTTAAAAGGAGTTAATCATACTGAGTAGACACCCAATATGTCATGCTTAAAATAACACATTCTTTAACATGAATCAGAATGTCTTTAAATTAGCAAGTTCTCAAGCCAACTGAGCATCCAAAACATAATTAAAACAAATATCTGCTCTCCATTGACTGGCCCACTCAGGTGACTCATTAGGGTTTGAGGCCCTGGTGCAGTACAGGACACAAGGAGGTGTCAGCACTGCCAGAATCTTACATGTTCACTAATCCCATTTTGCAATACCTCTCAAGAAAACAGGACACAGTTTACCATAACAAAATCAGCACTTTCTCAATTGTCACCTCAAACTTTTTTCCTTAGATTCCATACCAGGATGGGTGCAAATGTTCACAATGGGCCTGTGCATCCCCATCAAACCAAGTATGTGTTATGAAAGGCAGTATTGATAGGAGACCTGACAAGTCCTTGTCTCCTGGATAACAGTTCATGATGATCCATGGGGTGGGCTGGGAAGAAAAATGTTCTGGAAAAGAACAGAACTACATTCCAAGCAACACAAAAGCAGGCAAAACCAAACCTAAACCAGAGTCACCTGAGTTTGTAAGAGGGACCAGGATACGCTGCCCATATTATATTTTCAGTTTTCTCTTTCCTCTCTGTTCTGGTGATTGGCTACTGCTTTCAGCCCCTGCTTCAGAGCTTCTTCAGTCTCTGTTTTGTTCTATGTAGTCTCCAGAAAGTTGCTTTTCCCTTCAATCAAATGCTGAACTCCTTTTCTCAAACTAATAGATGAGCATAGCAAACTTTGCAAACTATTATTCTATTTCCACTTAATATCTTTTCTTTCCAGCTTCCTACACTTTTCATCTGTCTGACTGCAGTCACCTCAGGGCAGGAACCGTTATTTACTTTGTACAAAGACCATCTGTTGTGAATTGACCAATGGACCAATGAACATCACTGAATAATAACGAGCAGCAATAATAGTGATATTAGGTGGAAAATTAACCCATGATATAAACCTTGAAAACTCTGGAGAGGTCTCTCATGTCAAAGATATAGGAGAACACTTTCCATGTGTTTGCAACAGGTTTGGCTCTATTTAAGAATTCTCAAATGGTAATGTTGAAAATTCTTGAATGGCATGGTTAAATTTTTTCCTAATTTGCCTTGGTTTGTAAAATGGAGATTTATTTTTTTTTCACTCATTTTGTTCGAAAAGCAACAATTCAAAACAATTGAAAAGAAAGAAGCATCAACAGTTTTAAGCTGTATGATCTTCTAAGATTTAAAGTTTGACATCTTTGTAAGAAAGCAAAAAGATTCCAGGATAGAATAGCTTATAACTCTGTGAATAAAACAGAAGGGCATTAAGACTTTAGCTTTGCACATCACGGAATTAGACCTGACTGACTTCTCTGAGCTAGACATGCTTCAGATTTGAACAACCACTTCCTTTTTTCTCTTTACATTTCTTTCCTTAACAAGATGTTCAGCTGACATCTGGTATCATTCCCTCCTGAGATGAAGTATGACTCAGTGGAAAACTTATACAATTAAAGTGAATACGCATTGAAAGCCGCACGAAGAGTAAATATGCTATTATTTCACCTTGGTGACAATTTTAGTCAGATCACAGCATATGCCAGTGAAAAGAACCCTTGATGAAACAAAAATTGTAAGGCTACAATACACAGGCAGACGTATATTTAACTTTTTTTTTTAAGAACTTTTGATTACTGTTCTCCTTTAGCTGCCAAATTGTTCACAATGTTTTATTTTTACGTTGCATGTTGTCACGTCACATAAGACATGCTTGTATATTAACAAGAATCTAATATGCATTTATAACAACAACTGAGTATTTACAGCAGATGTAGGTCCTCTTGTAACAGAACAAATACAGACACTAATCAATTGATTTTAAACTGAAGGCTTCTTCCATAGACTCTGATAGAAGGATATTATATATTTTAACTTTTGAAAAATTAAATTATTCTTTGGAAATTAAGAATAGAATTACTTTAATTGCCAAAATCAACTTATTTGTCCTTCAGTGGTGGTCTTTTGTATTTTTCTTCTCCTGGCACAGAAAGACTATTTATTTGAACAAGTACCATAAAGTTTCTGTGGGTTTTATCTGCTGTCTTTACAATATGATGAAAAGATAGGTGGAAGTATAAGCTATTTGGCAGGCTGCAATTTAGGGAGTCAACTTCTGCTTTTCTGTTCTCATCAGGTCAATTGATGGGGTGAACATCCAGCAGTTGTACCAGGAGTAATTGAGGGATACTTTCTTTCTGAGACTCTCTACAGCCCCTTCACTTTCTGCTTCTCTCCTAGAACTGTTTATAAACTTCAGGGAGAACATGCTTTTCCATTTAAGCAATTCTCTTTGAAGCTTTCTGTTTCTATGTGGTTTAGAGATCCATCGTGGACTACAACATAAAAATTATAGTGTACAATTAAGTAAGAAGTAAATGCTTACCAGTGTCCATAATCTGTATGCTGTCAAACCAATGCATGAGATTGAACTGTTACATATCTATCCACTTCAGGGAAATTCAAATCATCAATAAAACAGGTAAGTTTCTTATTTCCTACTGGACCATTATTATGATCAGCTTTTTTTCAATCTTTTCTGGAATGTAACACAACATACATAAAAATGATTGCCATACTAACCAATGCTTAAGCTAAACAAATGAAGAATTCATAATCATGTTGGCTAAAATTTATGAGACATTTCAACACCTACAATGGATTTTGAACTATTGAATTCCTTAGTAATCAGTCAAACTCACAGAGTGCCTTTGAAAAACATCCTACTGGGATTCTGAACTCCAGAAGAGTCTTGTTAGATTTAGTTGGTTGAACTACCTCACAGCTTTTAAAAATCTCACTGTATATACATCTGCATCCTTTGGAACTGAAATGCTTTGAATATTAAATCCCCAGGTATCCTGACACTCAGCAAGTTTATCAGTGAAGCAGATCTTCCCCTTCTCTTGGGAAGGATTAAACAAGGAGTTAATCATATGCAAAGTGCAAAACTATGAATTATAAATATCATTTAATTAGGACATTTAATCAGAAAACTAGTGTGTATCTCCCATGCTAAAGAATATTAAGCTGATCATATTAAATTTCAGCATATTCCCCAAAATTAAGTGCTTATAAACATGTTACTGAATGCAGACCGTCAGATAAAATATTATTGCAACAATTAACAAATTGATTCAAATACCTTCACAGGTATGTTCATGAGAACTGTAAAATCCTGAGACATAGATTTTGAGTTTATACAATTTTACACAACTGCATTTCTTCCCTTGGAGGTGTAAGGGAAAGAAAAACTACAGAAAGCTGCTAAGTAATCATCTTGAAAATACAGAAGAAAACCACATGTATCAATCATTATTAAAATATTGAACTTTGATATCATGTATTTCATAATTTTTTCATAAATTTCACCACTGAGTAAATCATTCCACAGATTCATGAGAAAGGATTCTTCATCCGTGGAAGTCTGATTTTTAATTGCACTGTTTCTGTATTGTGGATGGAAATAAGAACCTGCAGAAATCATTAGGAATTTATTAAAGACAGACTGGAAACTAACCATCTCATCTCTCTTTCCTTTTAGGTCACATGGTTTTGTTATCTAAATGATAACATATATGTTTTGCACAAAATGAAACCACAGTAATAAGTAAGTCTTCAAGGAAAACTTTTTAGCGTGTCCCAGTGATCATGACTCTTATCTTTGGTGAGCAGTGTGCTGTGCCTCATTCAGACCAGGGATCTGAACCAAAGATGGTTATGAAACATTTAGGGAAGATGGTGAGCAAGAGGAAAAAAAGATTTCTCAAAAATTTCATCCACTAGACCAGATTTTTTTGTATAGTCAATATTGTCATGAATTTAGGCTACATTTGCTATTGGTTTTGAGATGACCCAGCTCACATATTTGTGAATTTAATATTTTCAAAAAGAAAGGTGAGGAAGGAAAAAGAAAAGGACCGTCAGTTCTGCATCTAATCAGTAGGGTAGGAAAAAAATGCAGAGTAACAGAATTCTTTCTTTTTTCCATTGTATTAGGCTGTATGTTAAAAACCTTTGGGTTAGATTAAAAAAAAAAAAAGACTTAAATGTAAGTGTGTGATTTGAACTTGTCTTTAAAAAAAAAAACAAACTGGGCAACACATTCACAAGAGCTTGAAGGAAATGGAAACTGCACTTACATAGTGACAGCTGAATGCTGTACGACATAGCCCTGCCGCAGTTCTGACTCACAGCAGTCTTCATGGTTTCTTAGGCAGAATAGTATAAACAAATATATCACTGCAAACAGTTCCCATTAAAACAAAGGGAGCATTGTGTTGTCATCTTAGATTCCTCTAACAGAGAAGTAAATTATCTGCAAACCTCAACAGTAAGTTTCTCTGGCCAGTTCAAGAAAGGTAACAAATGTTTCCAAGAACATTTCTCCCTAGTCATAGTCAGCTAAGAGGAGGTTACTGACTGTGGAGAAGAAAAGTAGGAAGATAAAAAAGTAAGGTGTGCTTCAAGACAAAATAGAAATGTAGAACCTCAATGTATTTGCAGTTGGAAGATGATAAATTCTGGGAAAAAGAAGCTGCGACTGTACTTACCCTGCTTTTATACCACAAAGAAGAAAAAAAATCTGCAGAAACTACATGCATTTGAAAGGTTTAAAGTATTTCTAATTACCTTAAAATCTTATGTAAAAGAAGATTTCCTTTTTCTTTTAGCCAAGATGCATTTATACCTGTACATTGATACCCCAAATTAGTAATACTTTCTTGATCCTTAAACTTATCTAAATTTTAAATAGTGTCCACAATTATAATCTATTTCTCCTCTTATAGTTTTAAAAATACTGTATTATTGCAGTACAATAAGGAAATACATTGCACTAAATTCCATAGTACATAAGTGTATATATACATTTATTCTCTGTGGCACTGGTCCACACTTCAGTACTGTTAAAGACCCTAAACTTCATGAACCCATATTAGTTTGCTAATACTGGAGTGGGTGAATCATAGGCCTAAGGGCAATGCTAAATAAAACCCAACACTAGATAATCACCTCGCCCACTCTAGCAGATACCTCAAGAAAAGTTACATGGATACAGATAAGATGGGAGCTGGCAGAAAATACTACAGATTAAAAGTTATATGATCTGTAAGAAAGATCTTTCAACCTCTAAACTATGGAAAGAACAGCAATATAGTGAATAAGTGTACTTCAGCAAGTTTAGCTCTTAAGCACTTCTTTTTAAGCTGAGACTTAACTTAAATTTCTCATTTGTGTAATTTGATGTGAATATCACTTTCCATTAAAAAAAAAAAAAGTCTAACAATTTGATTATTCCAAACAGTTGCTTGGAGTGGTAGCCTAAAACACATAAGGAAGGCATTTCACTATACCACTTGAATGCATTTTATAGGAAGAAGCATTGGTACACATAAACGTGAAATTAATGTAAGAGACAGTAATTTTGACCTATGCATGACAGAACAAAATCCTTCCATCAAAGCTCAAATAAAATGTTCTCAACACAATAGAAAGCCAACACAATATATTTGTTTCTGAATTGTCATGCAGTTCTTCACCTGCTGTGCTAGCAGAGCATTTAACAAGAGGGACTTAGCTGAAGAGCAGCAGCTGGAAGGAAGAGCTGCAGACAACCAGAGGAATCCACTTCTTCATTTATCTATTAATATTTCTTAGAAGGTGCAGTGGATGTTTTACAATGCTGACTTGACTCAAAATCTGAAGGAATACTACTAACGTTTCATAGCAAATCCTTAAAAGTTCATAAGCTCCCCAATTTTAAGCCACAGTACAGTTGGTAGGTGTGATACACTTGGGGAGAAAGCCCTTGTGATGCTGACTTCACCTATTTGGTTTATTTAAGAAGTTTCCTGCAATAAAAATACACCATCTTTGCTGACTTGGAGCTTCTTTAATCAGCTTCTGTTTGCAATAGGTAGTGCTATGCCTTTATCCTCTATGGCCTTGATTGTTGTTGCCACTGGAATGGCAATCATTAGATAAAAATTCCCTTTTGTAACAGAATAAAATCTCAAATCTTTTTAAGGTTGATACCCCAATTAAAGGAGTTATAATAGTTTACAGTGGTTCATGATCTCACTCTGATGCACAGCACACTTCCCCAGATTTCTTCATTCATTTTCAGGAGCAAAAAGGTGATTAAGTTCTGTTAATGCAGGATTTCAAGTTATTAATTTGGAAACACTTCAGAGAATAAACTAAGATATAAAGTAAACCGAAAGCAGCATCTTACCTGAATGTACAAGAAATCAACAGGAGGCAGGAAAGAAAAAGCAGAAAATCTCTCAATAAAGATTTGTGGATTTGTACTTTTTTTAAGCCTAGTGACAATTTGATCCATTATAGCAATGTAGATTGGCTAAAAAGTAAAAATTTGATTGCACAAGCAGCTCAATTAAGCACCACACAAATTTAAATACTTCTAAAGATTTTTATCTGAAGTCTCCTTACATTTTTAAAATTTTTAAAAGTGATAAATTGTTTTCTATCTATTCTCCCAGACACCTGAGAGGGTAAGGCAGTTATATTAATTTCTTTCTCTGGTGCTTTTTACAGCTGTAAAAAGCTGCACAGTGAATAAAGCATATCAATTTTCCTGTACAATTGTATCAGTTCAAATTACTGAAAGGATGAAAAAAGAAGGCAAGGAGGGTAAATCCTTTGACAGCTGGGTTTTCTCTTGATTCTGTTGTCCATGAGAAGCAGAAGAGACACAGAGCTTTTATGAGCCTATCTTTGACTGTATGATTCCTCTTGTTCCAAAACCTACCACCGGTTTAACATTTTTGGCCAACATACAACTCCCTCTGCTTGTATGCTTTGTTAATATGTCCTTTGCTCTGCATCCATCTCGCCTATGAGACTCCAAACTTCTCTAGACAGCGGTTGGCCCTCCTTGGGGATTGTATGGTACCTCGCAAATGCAAGCCTAACTCATGACTATCCTTTTTAGTACATCTACATGCACAATCCAGAGAGGTTAGACAAAGGTGGCTCAAGGCTTCTTATTGACAAAGGTAACTCTTGTCCACAAGCTTAGGGCAACTTGTGGAAGCACAGTGTCACGGCTAATTTACCCAAAGAGTTTCATTCTCCTCCTTTCCTCTTGCCTGCCCCAACTTTGCTAAGTTTGTCACTTTGCAAAGCAATGAGCTTTCTAAGACCCAGGCAGTGACAGTAGCTAACAGTTCTATGAGATTGTAGAAGCTGCACAATATTTTTTCACCTTTGCTATTGAGAGAAGATAGGTTTCTTGCATCTATATGGAACATACTCTGAAGCACTGCTGATGTAGTTGAAAGGGATGTTAGGCAGGAGGTAGTCTTCAGTGAGAGCAGCAAGCCAATCACCTATAAACAGTTTTTTCTACTCCAGCATTTCCAACAAGCATGACTGGTTTACCATTTGTTAAGAGTAAACCAATAAAATATTTAGGACATGCAGTCCCAGATGTGTGAACAAAGATGTCTGAAATTCAGAAGGGAAAATAACCCCCAAACACTTGCGCAAGACAGTTTAGTTTTAAAAGCAAACAGTAATTTCTCTGTCTCTTTCCCTCTCTCTTTCTCTGATTAGGACTGAATTCTAAAAAGTAGTGAAGTGGGATACACCATTCTCTTTTTCTCAAACATAATGACTATAACAAAACATTCTACTGGCTTGCTTTTTACACAGCATTTCTACTTGAAAATTTGTATTCAGTTTTTTCTAGTATGAAGATTTTTGAAATCAAGTTGTAGTTGAAATGTGTAGGTTCCATCTCAACCTTTACGGAATGTTAGTCTCCCCAAAACAGGAAGAGAAACAAAGGCTAGGACAGCAGGTAGCTGGATTGATTTTTCAGTTAGTATTTCCATTTCCATTTTCGCCTGGTTTTCAGTATACCTAAAACTGGGCAAATAGTAGGCAATAGGTTAGATTTACTTACTCTCAGTAGCTCAAACCTTCATTCCCTGGTAAGGCTTTCTTTTCCAAGCTCTGTGTTTTACTACCTAGTATTAACCCTTAAAGGGAACTTGTTACAGGATAGCTAATAATGGATAAAGTCTTTTAATCATCAAGTTGGTGTTTCTGTGCCCACAAACTTCTAATCGCCCCAGGAAAATTCCTACTCATCTAAGTGTTTAAAAAGAAGAAGATCTACAAGTGAATGCAATCAAAACACCATGAAGCGTTTGAAAATATTCTACACAAATCACACTAAAAAATGAGCATAGACAACCAAAACCCCAAACTGAGACAATTACAATTAATAGCTCATGTTTTCTATTTCTCTGCTGACAGGTATACGAAGTTCAACACAAGAAAACCCTAGACTAACCCTACAGCTCAGGAACCAAGAGTGGGAAGGGAAAGGTAAAGAGATGTTCTAACCTGTCATAGTGAGACAAAGTTCAACTCCATCACCTTCAATAAGTATCAGTGGATGTTTTCTTACCCTCAGTCGGAAAATGTCAGTGTGCGCCAGCCCACAACACATTGTCTGTGAAGTAATTTTAAGCTAAAAACATCACTGTGCTTGAGCACTCAACCCTATTCACCAGACCCAGCTCCCTGTGATTTTTTCCACTTCCCAAAGGTCAAATTGGTACACAAAGGAACCCATTTTTTGTCACTAGAAGATGTGAAAGCAAAAATGATGGACCTCAACAGCCTTTCAGAAATTGTGGAATTGCTTTGAACCTTGGCAGCATTGTATGCAGCTGTGTGTCAACTACAGAAGGGGTCTATTTTGAAGGTGATCGTAGCTGATTTTCTTAATTTGTTAAATAAAAAGAGTTACAGGCACAGTCTTTTTTTGTGTGCATTGGACCTCATATATCATACTACCATAACTTCCAAAATTTGTATGCCACAAATAGAGCTCTAACTTTGTAGGATGAGCATAGAGAAAAGGTGATAAAAGTGACTTGCTTCTCCTAGACATCATACACTTCTGTTAGTATGAAGATAATTTAGCAGGCAAAAGAATACCTGCATACAAAGCTGGCAGTAGAAATATGTTAAGGCTTCAACTGGTGATGTACAGTCACTGTCGTCATTATTTGCAATGATTAAATATGCTTGGAGCCTGAATTTATTCTATTGTGGAAAAAAGGATATAAACTACTAACGAACTGAATATGGCATGTCTTCAGGAGTGTTTTAATAATATAAAAATCAATAAAACTATCACTTCATCATTAATCTTCAATACTCAACTAAAGGCACATGGTCCAGATAGTGGGGTTTTGCCCAAACACATCTAGAAAGTATTACTTCTAGGACATCTAAGAAAATATCTGAAATCATGATAAGAACTCAAGACATTCCTGTATCTAGCAGTACTTAGCTGTGCAGTTATTGGTGTGCACTGTACCTGAAAAGGAGCACCTGGATCCATATCAGGACTTGGGACCTTACCCACCCAAGGCAGGACCTTCTGGTCAAGCTAGCTTGTTTACAGATGAGCTCTGAGAGCTAAAGTATGTAGTACTACAGGCCAACAATCAGAAATGTGGGCCTTTGCTCTGCACCCCCATCAGTATTACTGGGTGAAATCCTGCATACACATGCACACATATGTGTTTATATCTGTTAAAAGGCATAAGTAAGTGTGTATATATAGGATACCTGTTTTTCAAGCACAATGAGATACTGGGTCATTGTTATTAACTTACCTTATCTTGAGAACATGCCCCCCCAAACACTCAAATACAGGTAAAGCCAAAACACATCTCATAGAGCTCTCCAGGGCAATTCATTGGCACATTTTCACGGGTCAGCAAACAATCCAGCAGAGACAAGAGTGTCTGCAATAAGTAAATATGTGAAGAGTGTGACCTGTGAGACTTATTTCTCAGGAAGGCGAGAGTGACCTCAAGGAGGTATTTAAATTTAAGCAGTGAGACTGCAACTCCTCATTATTCTTATTGTCTAGGAGCTCCTTTCAGAAGTCAAAGTCATGAAGAGGTCTTCTGATAAAACAAACCAAAATATCTACATTCTGCACTACTTAAAGTAAGGTATATGAAGAAGACACAGTTCAGGCAAGTACATTATGGCAGATTCTTCACACTCATAGTTAGTTTTTTCTTATATTGACTTATTTAGAAGCAGGCAAGCACTCAGAAGAGCTTCAAATGATGAGGCATATTAAGTAAATTTAAAATGTCGACATAAGGATATGCAGTAACAATTTGTTTATATATTAAACAAACAGAGTTCAGCTCCATTCTTTAATAACATTTAATAAGATAGGGCCTCATTATCAGAGCATGAGAGTAATTAATGCTAATGAATTTAGCGAGCAGTTAATTAGAGAGAGGAGGAATGCTTGTATTAGAGAGAGACAAAATGGCTAGCTCTAAACTATCTAAGACATTACTAACAGCAGCAACACAAGAACCGAGAAGTCAAGTGCAGTGAAGTAAACAGACTACATTTCTTCTTGTAACAGTGGACCGCTGAAACATGAAATCTCTGAAACCTTGTAGGTCTCCGAAGTAAGGGTCCAGGTTTGATATATATAAAATCTTGTCAATTTCAACTCATGTACTTTATAGGTACACAGTAATCTTAAGTAATTTTAATTTTTACTCCTGCATAGGACCGCATGCTCAGTGGATGTCTCAGAAATACTGTTTCTTAAAACATAAACAGTTTTAATCCTAACGCATACCTGAACCATAATGTTCTCAGGAACAGGAGTAACAGTTTTAAATCTTGTTCTGAGTTGTTCTAAGCAGGGAAGCACATGTTTATCAAAGAGAACTGTTAAGCTAGCCTTTTTGGATTGGTATCTTGTTGTTTCTATCCAGCTGGCAACGTACCTGGATAACAAATTGGAAAGCAACCAATTTTTCATCAGACAGAAGTTGAAAAACTACAAAATTTATTCCCTTTAGCTTTGAAATGCAAACTTCTGTTAATTTTTGAGAAGTGTTTGTGACTGCCTTTAGAGTAACACACAAACACTACTGCCCTGTCCGAAAGTCAGATAACAGTGCTGCCATTAAAATTACATTTTTATTTGTTCATGTGAAGGTCATCATGCTGCTGCATTTCTAAGAGCTGTTGTGAGAGCTGAGCACACTGGCATATGGCTATACTCCTTTTCCTTGTCTGAACCTTTCATTTTACGGTGGGCAGGAAGAAAGGACCTAGATGATAATTTGCTCCTGCCTTCAGAGGGCTGGACTACCCAAAAACAGGTGGAAGCAATGATTCTGTATTTGGTTTATGTTGTTTGAGAACAGATTACTTAAAATACTGGTGTGTAAATTGTACACAAGGCTGAGGGTTGTGCAACACCCAAGGACAACATAGCTTGCATTGCACATATCTACAGTAGTGTATATAACCCAGTCTGGCTGAAAAGTCTGGCTATACGTAATTAAAGACAAAAAAATAACCCTTCTCATCTGCTAGTTCCTATCACAAGCAAGTAAAAAATTCCTTATCGTTATGCTAACTACAACCCAGGCTTCTGTTTAGCAGCCATGTGTCTAGAGTTATATTCCAAAGGATTTGGCAATTTTATCCCCTGCTTGTGATCACATTGTATTAGTCAAATATAGTCTAAACCAATTATGGACTCATTCACAGCTATTCTGTTTGTACAGTTTGTTGCCTACTATTTCTATCTCAACACTCCTCTTTTGCTGTGAGAGATCTGATTTCTTCTCTGTGTCCTCACTAGAACTTTGATCCTCATCCTCCTCACTGGGCAACTTGTACAGACTCATGCTGTTTAATTAAATTCTCCTACAGACGAGATTTCTCTAGGAATTATTGGCACTGAAGGCTTCTTGTCCCAATGGCATACAACTCTTAACACAGACAGTTAGAACTAACTGAAATGTTGATGGTGATGACATACTGAAACACTGCAAAATTCAATTTTAACGTGGTATACCAGTAAAGCTGCTTGAAAATAAACCCACCAACTGACAAATGCTAAAAGAATCAATTCTTATTAAATTTGTAAGGACTGTTTTGCATCAGTTCAACAAATGCAAAAGGAGGATATCACATTGGACTGCTTCAAATTAGTGCATTCTGCTTTGACCAACTAAATACCTTTTTATGCATGCAAACCCATACTCTTTAGAAAACATTGTTCTCGCAATCAATTTGCATGAAACACAGATATAAAACAGGTTAAAAGAGCAGTACTGTGATCCAAAGGAGTAAAAGAAACAAAAAACCAGACTGATGTAAATTAGTATTCTTAAGAGTATCAGTGATGGTGGCAGTTATTAAAAAGCTGTCAGAAAACAGTAGCCAAGTTATTCACCTCTTACTACTTCCAAATTTGCATTAGAAAAAGCTGACAGTCAGTTGGGTTGCGTTTGTATTGGATTGGTGTGGCAAGGTTTTTGTTGCAGGGGAACTACAGGGGTGGCTTCTGTGAGAACCTGTTAGAAGCAGCTTCCCCCATGTCTGACAGAGCCAATGCCAGCTGGCTCTGAAATGGACCCGTTGTTGGCCAAGGCCAAGCCAATCAACAACAGTGGCAGCACCTCTAGGATAAGATAATTAAGAAGAGGGGAAAAACCTGCTGAACGAGAGCAGCCAGAAGACAGATGCAAGAATATGTGAGAAATGACCTTGCAGACACCAGGGTCAGTGAAAAGTGGGACAAACTGCCCCAGGCACCAGAGCAGATATTCCCCATGTTGAAGATCATGGTGAGGCAGGCTGTCCCCTTACAGCCCATGAAGATCCGTGTCTGAGCAGATATCTACCTGCATCCTGGGAAGCACCCCATGTTGGAGCAGGTGGGTGCACCTGAAGGAGGCTATGACCCCATGGATAGACCACCCTGGAGTAGGCTCCTGACAGGACCTGTGGACAGAGGAGTCCATACTAGAGCACCATTGCTAGCAGGACTTGTGACCCTGTAGGGACCTACACTAGACCGGTTGGTTCCTGAAGGACTGTGTCTTGTGGAAAGGACCTATGCTGAACCTGTTCATGAACTTCTGCGGTCTGTGGGAAGTACCCATGCTGTAGAAGTTCATGGAGAACTGTCTCCAGTGGGAGGGATCCCATACTGGAACAGAAAAGGAGCGTGGGGAGGAAGGAGTGGCAGAAACACTGTGTGATGAACTGACCACAACCCCCATTCCCTGTCCCTCTGTGCCGTTCAGGAGGAGGAGCTAAAGAATTTGGAAGTGAAGTTGAGCTAGGGTTGATTAGAGGGGTAGGGAGAAGGTATTTTAAGATTATGTTTTATTTCTCATTGCCCTACTCTGATTTTGACTGTTAACAAATGAAATTAATTTCCTTGAGTTGAGTCTGTTTTTCCCATGACAGTAATTGCTGAGTGATTTCCCTGTCCTTGTCTCAACCCAGGAGCATTTTGTATTTTTCTCCCCCTGCACAGCAGAGGAATGGGAGTGACAAAGTAGCTTGGTGGACACCTGGAATCCAGTCAGGGTTAACCCATCACACTACTACCTTGATTAAGCAGCGCACATAAGAGAGGAAAATAAAACCCTTAACTGATGGTGAAATTTTCTGAATTGCATACTTGAAAATATACATTGCCCCCAACTAAATCATCCCACAGTTATCAGAATAAAAACTAGAAGAAATAATTGATATAAATAATGGAGCCTATTCCCTTTAATCTTCAAGATGTGTCTTAAAAATGGTAACTAATATAATCAAATACTTACAGATTCCATCCAGGATTCCATCCTGCCTGTTCAGGTCAAGAATACTCTCTCTGGGTACTGTAGCTGGAGTAGCAGCTCTTAAATGGTGTATCTCGAATAACACCCACATTGATGGAGTCATAGGCACAGGTTCATTGCTTGTGAGGGTCAGATCCTAGAAATCATCACTAAATTTTTCGGTGAAAGGAAACTAAGATTCACTGTCCAACAAGAACATAATCAGGGCAGGCAAGAGTTTACCATAGCCCCACAAAGGGGCAAGGGTTATCTGCAACACCATGCACATACATTGTTTCTTGGATGCAGCTGAACAAACTTTACTCAAAAATGACTATATTTTTTTTACTTCAGAAACACAGAGGAGGACAAATTCAAAAGATTTTTCTTGATCTTGTGTGAGTTTTATACAGATCAAATCATTCAAAAGATGATTAGCCTGCTTCACCAGTATGAGATCTGCTGAAAACTGCTAACACCAGAGGAGGCAAAGTCTCTCTCAGCGTCAATGGAAATAAGAACAAAATTATTTAAAGCAGGAGCTTAAGCTTAGATGGTCAGGAACGTCCCTTGGAAAAGCCACTTCCTGCTCAATACCTAAAAGGCAGGCTATGTGTCTAGACCCAGACAAACACCTTTCTGAGTAACCTTAAAACCATGTCACTAGATAGGTTTAAGTTCCTAAGACAGGCAAGCTTAAGAGAATGGGCTTAAACTACAATCACCTTCCTAAAGTGACTTTCAGGTTTTAGATTTGGATTTTATTGTTTGGATTTTGGATTTATTACAGCATTTCAGGCAGCCAACAAAATTCGTTTAGCTGTATAATTAATAAGAAGGGAGTAAGAAGTCTGGGTACTACAGCTAGTTCTTAAACTGATTAATTTAGATTTCGTAACACTCACCTTCCTTACTTAGTAGAGTCATGTGTGGACTTCACTCATGGAATCTTAGATCTTTTACTGAGAGGATTTCCAAACACCATTTTCAATAATCTTATGATTGACATCTTGAATTACATCAATTCATGCACTAGGAGGCACAATCTCCCTTACAGTGTAAGTGAGCTACTTCAGGCCTTTTTGTTGCACAAAATAGGCAAGACACAATGCGTTTCTCAGATGCTAAAACATTACTTAGCAATAATGAAAACCAAAGAAATTATAAGATTGGAAAAAAAAAGAAAGGCACACTGAAAAACTCTCTCCAGAAAATAAAAGGAGAAAATGTGAATACAAGTAGAGGGGGAGAGATGGTACTTGCTTCTCAATTTCTCACCTTGTTATCATTCATAACTATGTTGAGTCACGCAAGCCACATAGTATCTATATCTCCATCTAAACTAGCCATTTTTGGCCCCTCCTGTTAGTATTAGCTTGCTCTCTCACAAGAGATGAAAGGAGACTTGCAAATCATATTTCAATAGAATCCCATCATTTTAGTGCTCAAATAACAGCAGTGCACAGCAATTAAAACTTCAGAAGATGCAATGGATCACTAAAAAAGAAGTTTTGTAGCAACAAAACCATGTTTTTTTCTTTTGCTTGCTTATTAAATGTTTATTCAAAGTCAAAAGCAAAACTATTTTCAGTGAACACTTGATACTGCAAAATGACTGCATTTTATGAAATAATGGCCTGTTTCTGTTTTGATTATAGGAGAGTATGTCATTAGCCGTAATGATATGGGTGAGATATTGGAGGTTTCACAGGTCTGGGGAGAAAACAACTTGCTCTTTAAGGCAGAAGAATCAGCATCATTCAGGCTAGTACTTTTCTTTCTGCCTCCCCTCTTTCCCTTACAACCAGGGCTCTGCGCCCACAACTTATTGCATCAAAACACAGAAAAATGCAAGAATTTGGCCTCCAACACCTTCACTGAGTTCTGACATTGTCCATTTCTGACGGAGAACCATGCTGTTGGGAACAGGTCCTACCAAGAACACGTGCGCTACTTGCCATCTTTCCATTCTCGGGTTGCATGGTGTATAAAACCAAGCTCATCACCAGTCAGAACTTTGGGGGCATTTTAAATATGCTTTTGTTTCGTATTCACGTGCATGTGATGCAGAACTTTCAGTACCTGAAGAGAAGGCACAGGGTGCATGTTAGTGGCACAATTTGGATACAATAGGGGTCTTTGATGTTCTTCCTTAACCAAGTCTCTGACTGCAAATCCCTGCACTCTGTCAGCTCCTCACCTTTACTTCTGCTTTTGTTGTAGTTTAGCCCCAAATTCCTATTAATCCTAAGTGTAGGAAAGAATCCCATTCTGAAGTGGCTGTACTGTGCAGTCAATATTCTCTAACAGAAAGTGTTGAATGGGGAAGGAAATCCATGCAGCTGCCAACACTCAGTAGCAAAAATGGGCAAGCCTTATATTTCTCTAGTGTTTTGAAAGCATATTCTATTTCTGTCTAGATGCCCAATTAAAACATCCTGTTTCTCCTTCTAGAACAAAGTATTACTTAGTCTATGTGTCAAATTGAATGCTTTTTACTTAATGCCACAATTAATTTTCCTTTGAGACATGCAAACAACACATAAAATGTAGAATTTGCTTATAACGTTTGAACTTTGCCTTCGCTTATCATGTGGCTGACTGGACAGCTTGAAAAGCATGTTATTGCACTGCAGGCTAAACTGCAGAATGTTTTCTACAAGAACCATGGTGATTTCTTTATACTGTAGGGTTAAAATCACACCATGTACATAGGCAGGTACCTTATTCTTCCCATTCTCTGCTTTTCCAACAACAAACACAGAGTGATGCACTGCCAGTAACTCCTCCAGCTGAACAACATACCACACAGAACGGATGCAGAGTGAACACCTTTCCTCTCCTGTGGTCTTTTAACTACAGACACATAATTTTTATGAATAATTATCTCCTTCTGCACAGACTTATACCTTCTCAGCAGATTTACCTCAGCTGAGCTGATGCTGCACCAAGCAACAATGTTCATCTCCCAGAAAGTAGGAAGAGAATTGGCTTAATGAACGCAGTTGCCTCAACAAGTGAGAGCAAAACTTATTCTGCTATATAGCCATACACTCCAGCAGGATTGTGCTAATCCAGGGATACAGAACAGTTATCACAATTTTGCCATCAATTTAGCACTGTGAATCCCATACTTAGAACAGCTGTGCAGCTATAATTTGGCAAAATACAAAATCAGTCCACTAAAGTAATACATTTCATCAAAAGAAATAGTTCTACAAGCTGCAGAAGGAAACAGCTTGGAGGTTTATGGATTTCTTAGTGAAGACCATTCACATTGGTTTTCTGAAGTTCAGTAGGAGCAAATCCATATTCCTCATCTTCTGATTCACCCAGTTAGCAAAAATCAAAATATTCTATAGAAGTCTGACTGCAAAATTCATAATACCCCAGGGTATAGTTTATCATCTTTTATCCTTCCATCAGGATATGTTTTATAAATTCTGAGGTCAGCCACAGCTTGGATAGTTCAGTTTCCAATAAACCGTAATAAAGGAAAGGGGTATTCAATCATGTACAGCAGGTGTGGATGCTCCTTGAAGGAGGATGGGAATACACTTTCTTAGCTGTCCAAATACACATTCTATTTGATCCCTATACTAACCAGCCATTCAAACTAAAATTAGTGTTCAAATTTAGCTTGCAGACAACTAGTTCTTATGAGTATACATACATACATATATGTACATAGATATTTTAATATGTACATAGCACAACGTGCATTATGTTATACAGAAATTCTATAAAACACAAAAATCACGCGGCCGCTCACACTTCAAATCCATACCTACTTTTTCATATGTTTTTGCTCCCTTACTCTTCTTTCCTCATTATAAATAATGACCACAATTAAATTGCTCTTGAGTGCAAATGCTTTGTACTACACATAAACAAACAAGTTTGTCAATGTAGACAGCTTTTCTTTTGAACAGAATATGCAGTTCCTGATGGGTGTATTAATAATCATCCTGAGTTGCATTAATGCCACAACAAAATGCCTTTGAAATACTGAGACATTGAGGACACCTTATCAATAACATAACATATTCCAAAATAACCTTCATGTCTAATATAACCCATTTGCAATTATTTTGATCAAAACTCTTAAGGGGAGTAATTAAAGGAAATGAATTCTTTTACTTTGAGAATAAAGCTCTCTTTAGGCTGCAAGTGAAGCTCCAGGGTAGACTGTTTAACCATCTGTTCAAGTTGCAGGTTCCTCTTCTTTGGAATATCCAGAGCTGGAAACAGGTCACTGATCAGGCCCATGAAAACTGGGATATCATCTGTCACTATTTTAGGCAAACTGAAGTCTCTTAAGGCTTGCACAAGCACTTGGAAAAGAATGACAAGCCACATATTGCAAGAGCATTAAATTAGGATTCTGTTTTTATTCAAAGGCAAAACACCAGAAACAGCTTCTATTCTCAGATACTTTAAAGACAAGATTTTACCTGATCCAATCCTCAGGTCTGTTCTTATCTCCTCATTTTTGTGAGCCAGCAACTGCCAAAAAAGACTTGATAGCATGAAGTCCCCAGTCATAGTGGTCCTGTGAAAATATTTTTACTAGCAATGTTAGCATAGGAAATAAAAATAAGTGATAGTATTATATTTAAGAAGAAAATAGTTAGTTTATGAACAGAGTAGAATGACACTTTTTTATTCCCCTGTAGTCTTCCAGTGGGTTTAAGTCAGTATTGGAAGTCTGTAAAAGAAAAAAATAATGTGTATCTATTTAACTTTGAGTATTCCACCACTTTGCTCCCTATTTTTTTAAATGGCAAAATCTGCACCAAGTTTCATTATATTCATTGCAACTGAATACACCTTTGTGATGAAAGAAGGCGAGCAAAAAATTGCTGCCCAACTTCCCGTAATTTGACTTAAGGCTAGCAATAATTTTTTCTTTCCAAAAAAAAAAGACTGGACAAACTATTAACATATTTTGCAAATAGCTCCATCACCAAATTTAAAGGAAAAAAGAAACAAATAACTACTCAGCCTAGAGGAAAAGCCTAGAAAAAATTGTTAATTAAAGGGCAGAGTAAAAGCCTGTATGTTGCTCTAAGCCTTGCCGGTGGGAAGGCAAATATCCAGTGCCAAAGGCACAACTTTTTCATCACTCATAGGCTCTTTGATCCCTCTCCCTCCTTTTCCAGCATTGTATAACACTCACCTCTTTTGCTCTCCCACTAAGGTTGCATAAAAGTAGAAAGAAAAGTAACTCGAATAGTTTGGGAGGTTTAAACAATTTGAACAATTGCAGCTTGCATGACAGAAGGGAGCACTCCAACCGGCAATTTTGCAATGGATTAAGGGGTCTATCGTGAAGTTACAGCTCTAAATTAAAGGCTATACATACACTTAAAGGTCTTCTAGCAGCTCGTGTAGAAGTCACAGATGGCTAATTCTGTTAAAAACAGCAGTGGGACCAGCTATTACATGAGCACCTGGGCAAGTGTGTGGACAATCAGCTCTCTTCTGACCCCTGTGTGGCTGCAGCCAAGAGTTACATAGCCACAATTTCCTTACATTAGCATATGTCACATAGTACATGGTGGTCTACAGTTTCCTTACTGTGCACACACTACATTTTTCCCTCAATTTCAAAACTCACCCTGCTGTCAGCACCCAAACTGGGTACCAGTCACATGAGGTTTCAGAACATTACCTGCAACCACACTTATGACTTCAGTATAAATACAACCTAGTTGGTACTATTACCCAAACCAAAAGGAAAACAAAACAAATCAAAATAAAAAAAAAACAAAACCCAACCCCAAACAAAGAAAAAAAAGTGGTGGGGAGAACCAGTAGCAAACCCACAAGGTAACGGTATAAAATTTATAAAAGATGTCACTATCATCTTCTACGATAGTGGCACTCCATGACTGTGAAGCAAATGCACAAAATATACCACAAACTAAAAATAAAATGCAATTTTCAGCTTCAGAACAGTTCATCATCAGTAAGAAAAATTGCCATTTTTTTTCAGAGTTTCTAAAGGTGCTGAGTATCCACAATGAAAATGAGTCTTCACATTTCATATATTTTACACCTAGGCAAAGACGTCAAACATGGAGATGACTAAGAAAACAGAAAAATGTAGGAACACACCAGGCTTAATGATAAGATTTGCTTAGATTTGGGTAAGACTCCCCACACGTACACACCAATCTTTTTTGTTGGTTTGTTTATAAAAGCCCCAAAGCTGGACCAATATTTTCAGAATTCTCTGAACTGCTGTGTATTTTCTGCAGCAGACCAGAATTTTAAACAAAGGGATTTAATTTCTCCCCTTTCCATTAAAAGTAGAGCAAATAAAATAAAAAATAATAAACAAGTACAGTCTATTTTTTTGCCTTAAACATTAATATTATTATCACTATTATAAATATTAAAATGTCAAACAACTGTACAAGTGGTTTTTCTGAATTCAGAAAAATTACTCTAGGACAAAGTAATTATTAGAGTTGAGCAATCCCTGTTTCAGCAAAGCAGCCAATATTGCTCTCTCAAGATATACATCATTCAAATTCATTATCTCTAGAAACATTTCAAGAATATGTCAGGAAAACATCAGAATATTTAGAGATAATTTCAAAATTATGTAGGCATGAAAATAAAGTTGCTTTTGCTTTCATAATGGCCCCGTTTGCTCGAGTTTATGGCTTAAGGTTGAAGCATTCTCCAAATTCTTATTCCATTGATAAAGCTGAATATTAAGAATGTCTTGTGAAAAATTATACAGTTGAAAACTTGTTGTTATACAGTTTTAAATGATTAAACAGCATGCATGTTGGAAAGAAATTATAAACCTTTCAAGTGTCTGAAGTTGTAGTTTTTTAAGATAACTAGTCTGAGTGTGAATTGTTCCTGGTATAACAATTTTTTAGCAATACTTCATTTCTACTTTTCAAACAATCCTTCACTGTATTTACAGAGGAAAGGTTAAACATTCATCCAAATGGAAGACATTATTTGTTATTCATAATAATTCCTACTCTTCAAGATTTTGCTCTTCTCCAACAGGTAGTTATATTTCTACTATAGATACTACACAACAGCATGAAGCAGTGATATACAATTATTTAATGCAAAATTTATGCGTTATGAGTCGTCCAAGATCAAAGGAAAGGGCACTTTCTTCTAAATATCTGAACATTTAATAAGTATGGACATGTGATTTAAAGCGTCTTCAAAATGAAAGATAAGACCATATAGGTAAAAGATACCTATTATTACAGTGTCCAGCTGAACTGTTTCCTAGTGAGTATGTGCTAATTAACATGTAGCAAAACCAGAAGCCCAAAGAGACTCTCACATCCTTAAAAAGCAGCTCCCTGCAGAGACTATACAAGGTAATAAACTTCCTGGCTAACAGGCATGCATCAATAAACCCTGCAGCAACCAACATCATTTCACAGATCAGTTCAATGTCAGGGACAACCATCGCACAGGGTCTAAGGAAGAAAACAAACCCCATAATCCAGATGCACAGATTAGTTATTTAAACATGGTAAGAATAAGTCACTTAAATCAAATGACTGATGTATGCAAACATTTTTAGAAACAGAGCTCAAGAGAGTCACAATTAAGAATGTCAATCAAAGCTAACAAGGACCTTACTTCAAAGTAGAAGGAGCTAATTAGGCACTGTTGATTGTTAGTATTCAGTAACATTGCTGTACACAAAGGAGGGAGCTAAGATACGCTGGGCTTGTGAGACAGGTACAACCAAAACTCAGAGCAGGCACAGTCTGCAGTGGTGTCACTTTGCCACCAAACATGGGAAGACACTCCCAGAAGCTGCCCAGGGTCTGGAAGGGAAGTGCAACACTCTGCCATTGCTAAAATGCCATCGCTTTTTTAAGTTTTGGAGGGCTTTTATATGAAGTTATGGTTGACTTTGGAGGCTTCACTGTTTGTTTCCTTTTAAAATATAACCTTTAGCTCAAACTTCTAGAACAAAACCAAAGCCATTTTAATGAGAAAAATCTCCGATTAAAAAAGTAACACAAAGCCACAATGCAAAGGCTAAACATTTTCACCATTATAAAAAAACACTAATTATGTTATAGCAAAGAAGATATCTTTGATTTTGTGTTCAGGTCATATATAAACTAGCAAATTTGTCCCTCAGTGCACTTTTCTTACTATTGACAGTTACAAAGATTCCTTTAGTTCCCTATTCATATTTACATATGACAAAACGAAGAGCAGTGGTTTAGTCCAGCAATATATTTCTGACAGAAATCAATAACATATAGTCTATAAAAATGGTAAGCATCCTTCTGTTAAACAATTTTTAGGCAAGCTATTCCCTAAGAAGCATTTCTTCATAAGCTCAAACAAGGATTGCTATATGCATTGAAGTCAATTATAAAAAACCATATGCTCTTCTACCCCCACAGCCAATAGCCTTCTTGCAAACAGAATCGTAGCTTGAACAAGAAATATCAGCCTAACAGTATTTAATGTATTTTCTCTCCCTTGTGAGATTTCATTGGGTAGAAAATATGAGGAGTTATTGCTTTACCAGTTGCCTCTTGTCTTTCCTGCACATTGTACAATAGATAAGAGCTATTACAGACATCAGCTACAGTGCTGAATTCCTGAGTCCCAAATGCAGCAATTCATACTTTATTTCCAAAGGCTTTTTATTTCATGTGACAACCAAGTAAAGGTAACATTTCAGCCCTAGGTAGCAAGTACATTTCAAAAATTTAAAAAAAAAAACAAAACCAAAGGAAACCGCAATAGAAAGCACAGCAAGTAAAGCAATAATTTGACTTTATTTTTCAGTAGAGATATTGTCAAATAATGTTGTTTCAAAAGCCTTACTCTGTTCTTCCCAAATAATAATAAAAAAAGAAAGAGCAAAAATAATGGAATGTATTTTCCATCCTCTGCTGGTCCAATGAGAGATGGAAAACTTGGTATCAACAGGGAGTAATCCCTCCTGCTCTCTTGTCAAATACCACATCTATCTGACTGTGGAAGAGGTGGCTGCCAAGATAGTTGACTGTTCAAATGCAGAAAGGGAGAATGTGGTCCCCCTTCACCCTGTCCTTCTAGTGTAAGGTCCTGACTTGATGGGCTGCCCAACATCGTTTCTTTGGTGAGCACCAATTCTGCCTTGCCTTCATGGAATCTCTTAGGTGGTAATTAATGAGTAGGCTTGGCACAACAACAGCTAAGTAGTGAAATATTAATAAAAGCACTTGTGGGAAAGGGGGGTGCATCTTTCTGTGCCACCCTCCCATGTTTGCTCTGACCAAACTATAGGATCTTACTCAGCAACAGTCTTTGCAGGGGCACATGAATTCAAATCCTGACCTCCTCCTTTTAAATGGATGTCACTTCCTGGTTGTTACAAATGATTGTATTTTAGTCTCAAAGAACAAGAAAGCTAATTGTTTCTGCCACCCAGTCCTGCCATCTAAAGCAGGACGTTTAGTTGGCAAGAGGATGAGACGGGCCCGAACAAACAGCTTTCTAACTTCAGCAGACTTCATGCCTTTCTGCAGTGAAATCATGAAGGGGTATGGTGTCAGGAATTCCATGGCTAAAGCAGGAATAATAAGACAACCAAAAACCTTGATGTACTTTTAGTACAGAAGAAAGTAATACCTGTGTTTCAACTTGCTCACAGAAACAACAGCGATGCCCAGTTCTGCCCTAAATTTCTGTCTTTAAAAATCAAAGGGTTTTACTGCTCAGAGAAGCAGATCCTAGATAGCACGTCTGTACTTGTGCCTTCCCAGACAGCCTGGCAAAACCTTGCAGCTTGCCTCATTGAGCTTCAATAAGCTGAAAAATTAAATCACAGAATTTTTTTTTTTCTCAAGTCTTGACTAAATCAATGAAAACAATACAACAGCAAGGATTTCAAATATCATTTCTTTATCTAAGCAACACTTGCACCATTTAAGTAAAAAACCAGTACCACATGGTTCAAATTCATGTCAAATTGCAGCCCCATCATTTGTCAGGATAAATTTGCATAATTTTACTGCCCATCATGCCAGAGCAACCACTTGCATAATTAATTCTCTCTTAGACACACCATTTAAATACAAACTCATGAAACACAGTACGCAAAACACGGTCTGACCTATTAAATTCAAAACTTTCTTCCTTGGAACACTACCATTAAGATATAAAGCATAAATATGTACTTTAAGAAAAAGTTAATGGGCTGTTCTAAAGTGTCGAAAGGCTTAAGGTTTTTTTTTTGAGGCATGTTATATTTTTCACAGCTTCTCAACAATCACATATTCAATATCTTACTAGGCATGTAGTTTAATTTTCAATCGCTAGTTATGAAACATCTATAAACATCTGCATGTCCTCACCTATAGAAGAATGTGACAGCCAGGCACTTCTCAAACAGTAGTTTTGCTAGGTTAAGCCAGCTGTGAGGATTCCTTTTTACCACAAGACCAAGGATTATCCGCATTCAGTTTTGTGATCTGAGATACAAAGGAAATATCTTGCTGCTTACAGAAAACTTACTAAAAGTTTGAGTGGTTCCCAGAATTAGGGTAAAAATTGACACCTGACTTTGGCTCAGGAAAACTTTAAGTTCAGAAGGCAATAGGCCATAAAAACACAGGCACAGCATAGAGGTCTGAAGCATGCTGTCGTGATAATTATACCTAGTCCACCTCCCCTGTCCTGCTGCCCATATGCATATCCAGATCCAGAGTTGGCTTAAGTACTATTCATTCCTGTCAAAACCTCTAAAACCATGCATGCAAAATATAGCCGATCCAAACACTGAGCTTCAAATACCAAACTTCTGAGCTACAAGTCTTGTTACAACACCTCTAGCATGAACACCTATGGTACAAATGGTCATGATTTTCTGTTGATCGCCCGAGGAAATTTCCCTAGGCAGCACAGTAATAAGAGCATTTAGTTGAGTGAGCTGAAAAGATTTAAGTAACATTCTAAGATCAGATATATTCCAGCACCATCTATTATTATTGCTACTAGAAATTAGTTCTTTCTACATCGTTAATTAAACCACCACAAAAACTGGCTTTTACATATAAATTTGTTAATATTAACCATGTAATGCCAGAACAAATCCTAGTTTAAACAGACGTTTGAACCACCTCCGAAACAACAACAATATAGATGAGCACAAATACTGAAGATGGTCAACTAGGCAGGATGGGAGGAATGGATAAAATGATGTGCATGAAATTGAACTGTAAATTTTGTAGTTACAATCTCTGTTTTGTGTACAATCTCCGTAAGGACCAGATTCTGCAAAAACTGTGCTAATCAAGATGATCAAGTTTGTGAACACCTGAGAAACAGGAACACATATAAGTCTCTGGGACCTGATGAGATGCAGAGTCCTGAGGGAATTGGCTGAAGTACTTGATGGTTGTTAATATCATGGTATTTAAAAATGAAATTTGAAGAATCATAGAAGTCAGGTGGAGCAGCCTGTGACTGGAAAAAGGGAAACATTGCACCTATGTTAAAAAAGGGTAGAAAGAAGGACCCTTGGAACTACTAATCTGCCAATCTCACCTCTGTGCCTGGAAAGATCATGAAACAAATCCTCCTAGAAGCTATGCTAAGGTACACGAAGGACAGGAGGGTGATCGAAGACAGCTTGCATGGCTTCACCAAGGCCAAGTCCTGCCTGACCAATCTAGTGCCTCTCTATGATGGTGTGACCACAGCAATGGGCAAGCAAAGAACCATGGATGTGATCTATCTGGACTTCTGTAAGGCCTTTGGCATGGTCCCCCACCATATTCTCTTCTTTAAACTGGAGTGATATGGATTTGATGGGTGGAGTGTTCAGTGAATAAGGAATTGGCTAGATGGTCGCATCCAGAGAGTAACAGTTAACTGCTAAATGTCCCAATAGAGACCTGCGACAATTGCTATACCTCAGGTGCCTGTACTGGGAGCGGTACTGTTTGATGAAGATATTAATAACTTAGAAGGTGTGATTGAGTGCACCCACTCAAGTTTGCAGACAACACCAAGCCAAGTGATGCAGGTGACACACCAGAGGTACAGGTTACCATCCAAGCGGACCTTGACAAGTATGAGAAGTAGGCCCATGTGAACCTCATGAGGTTCGACAAGGACAAGTCAAGGTCCTACGCATCTGTTGGGTCAACATCCAGTATCAATACAGGCTGAGGGATGAAGGAATTGAAAGCAGCCCTGCTGAGGGCTAGGGGGTGTTGGTGAATCAAAAGCTGGACATGAGCTGACAATTTGCGTTCTCAGCCCAGAAGGTCAAGCATATCCCATGCTCTAGAAAAAGAAACATAGCCAGCAGGTCAAGTGATTCTGTACCTCTACTTGGCTCTCATGAGACCACACCTGGAATATTGCATCCATCTCTGGAACCCTCAGCACAAGAAAGACAGGAACTCGTTAGAGTGGGTTTGGAGGGGAAACATGAAAATTATCAGAGAGATGGAATGCCTCTCTTACGGAGGAAGGCTGAGAGAGTTGGGTTTGTTCAGTCTAGAGAAGTGAAGGCTCCAGGGAGACTTTATTGTGGCCTTAAAGTACTTAAAAGGGCTTATAAGATGGGGACAGACACTTAGCAGGGCCTACTGTGATAGTACAAGGGATAATGGGTTTAAACTAAAAGTGAGAAGATTTAAACTAGATATAAGGAAGAAATTTTTTACAATGAGGATGGTGAAGCACAGGAACAGGTTGCCCAGAGAGGTGGTAATTGCCCCATCCCTGGCAACATACAAGGTCAGTTTGGAAAGGGCTCTGAGTAACATAATCTAATTGAAGATGACCCTGCTTATTGCAGGGGGGTTGGACTAGATGACCTTTAAAGGTCGCTTCATACCCAGACCCATGATTGTAATTACACGGGATTATTTATTGGCAAAAGTCTATTGAAAAAGGTTATTGAAAACAGACTTTAGGAAAGATCAGTGACTTACATTTTAAAAATAGACAAAACAATGAAGGGAAGATTATGAAATATGATATGAATTATTAGAGTGTTTAATAGCAGAGAGACTCTATGGAACTTTTCAGATTTCATGTTAATAGGAAAGAAAAATATACACAGCTACTGTATGTAACTCTAAGGAGGTAAATATAAATTTATTAGAATTATATAACTTACTTGTTAGCTAGTGTCAGACAGAACTATGCTTTTACATGTTTTAAAACTCTGACTTAAAAATAAATAGTGAATTAGTGAGACCTTAAACATTACACTTGTTATATTATTTTTATACAATATATAAAACCACCTACTGCTGGTGTTTATACCGAGACAGTTAAAGGCCCAGAAGTTAATACTCCATGCAGAAAAATTATTTAAAAATCATTTTTTAAGCCCCTAAGAGATTTTGAAAGCGCTTACAAAAATAAAAGAAGGTGGGCTCCCAATTTTTTCATAATTTCATAAAGCAGATATCAGTAGCAACATTCTGAATTAAATTGTCTAGCATCCTGAAATATTTCTGGTATCTTTCTTTAAACATAAGAAAAATTCCACTTCTCTATAGCGGTGAGCCACCACCTGCAGAGAGGTTTAGCTGATCTTTCCTAGTTTACTCTATTTACAGCAGAACCACCCTGAAGTCTCTACCACAGATTCAGGAAGCAGCAACAGCATAAGACGGTGCTCTGATCTACTTTCAAAGTGACCACAGAAACATAGCCTGCCTGGATCACATCGTAATTCATTGCGGACCCATCTCTGCCTTTCACAGAAGATAGCAGAGATTTTTTTTTAAATAACCAAAAAGAATATAAAAAACAACTCCAGGAGAAGGATAGCCTGGCAATATGTGCCATAGTTTGCCACAGACACAGCAGCCAGAATTTACTAAATAAACAAAAAGGAACCCAGCCAAAAAAACCAAAGCCCCCGAAATACACTGCCTATTTCATTTCATCATCATATTTAATAGCAATGAACTGGACTGACATTTGGCTAACTCTTCATTTGACTAACTCTTCATTCTTTTTAATACTTCCATTATTGTGTAGCCAAAGGTTCCATATTTTAAACCATACACTGTGTGGAAGTACTTATTTTGTTTAAAGTCTGCTACACAACAGGTAGTGCCTATTAGCTCTTCTATTATGAGAAACAGCTAACAAAGATTAACCTTTATCCACCTTTTCTATTAAAGTGATAATTTTAGACACCTCTATCAGATTTCTGTTCACCTCACTGCCCCATCTCCTTTCCCCTCCCCCCTTAAAGTCTTTCTTATTTCTTATTTCTCTTTGACAGATTTTCTAGGTTGGAAAACAAAGCTAAAACTACTTGAAGTTTTCTCAAAGATAAAGAATACTCGTTCTGGGACAAAAAGAAGAGAAGCTGGAGGTAAACAAGGGCAAAGCAAAATTCAAATGGCAGAAGGTACCCTCCTGAAGTGGGGCTAAACTAAATAATATCAGAAGTAAACTGTTCGGTTTGACATCAGCAAAACCAAGGGTTTGGGCTTCATTATATGGACACATGGGTTTAATATTTGTATGCATATTCTGTACTTGCCACACGGTCGTTGTTGATGTTTGGCAGTATCTTTTTCTTTTACCTTTCATCTCAGTTCAGGGTAATCACACAGAAAACACAGTAATTAAGATGCGATAACAGTACCCATGAGATAAAAGAAATGGAAGCAAAAGGCACATTCCTTTTTTTCAGTAGATGCAGTTTATTTACTAGAGAATTAAAATTATCAAATGTGCCACTCATCTCTTTTTTTTGAGACAATTTTTAGACTACTTATTTTCACTGAATTAAACAAGAATAAAATATCCATACCTGCTTCTTGTGGCAATTCTTCCGGGCTGATGCCAAGCCCTCTTCCAGCCTACCAAATACCCTTTCTACATCTGACATCTACCAGATTTGTGAACCAGTAAGGGCAGCTTGGGCTGGGTAGTCAAAAACCCATTGCTCTCTCTGCTTCTTTTCATAGGTCAATATCGTCTCCATGATGCAGATGTACACTGTTTCATGTATGATTTCCTCAAGGTGTTGCAACCAAGACTCTACCTTATGAGAAAAAAACCCAAACAAATATGCATAAATTTATGCAAGGAACTTAAACAGTACCTTTTATACTAACCATACAGAAAGTTTATCTCATTAATCTTTACAAAGGATTTTCTTTACATCAATATTCTTTACAAATTTGAAATGAAAGTGGGTTTTTTTCCTTCCATTTTCTCTTTCCTACTGCCTCTCCAGTAAGCTTTAGCTCAGAGGAGCCCTTCCCGATTACCGAGACACCAGACACTTTTGTTTTGTGTATCCATTTGACTTGAACATAAAGACATGTTGTCGTAAAGCACCAAATAAGAAGTTTGAAGCTTATGTTCACAGACACAGAGTAAACAGAGACAATACAGTCTTTCCTACGTCTTTTTGCACTCAAACATAGCTGTATCTTGTAGAAACTCTCTCTAAGACGCAAGCTGCATATATTTGCCCATTCAGTCTGGGGCCTCCCTGCTGAGACAATCAATCATTAGAACTACATACGACATTGATTTTATGCGATGTGAATGCTTATCCATTGAGCACTGTTCTGAGAACAATAAGTTATTGTCTCAGAAGCCGCTGATCTGTTCTTTCTGACCAACTGCTACACAGTTACCACACAGACTGGCTAACCAATTAGCAAATACAGGGACTCAAAACCAGCTAAAACTCTGTTCAGCTGACCGGGGCCTTGAAGGTCTGGAGAGGTTTGTACTAAAGGGTAAGAGTGGAGGGGATCTGAAAGTATAATGGAAGATGAGACAAAAGGGTAGAAGAGAGGAAGTACGAGAAATGCAACATTCAGCCATAGGCTTCATTAGTTCTGTGGCTTTTAGTACATTTCTTTTTTCTTCTTCATTGCTCCTAAACACTTAACTCTCTACATTTCTTAGAAACAAAAGCCAGCTAACTAACCAACTAAAATGAAAACAAACCAAAATTATGTACAAGGGGCAGCTAGACAATGTATTAAATTGTTAGTTTATTATACAGTTTTTGGCCAAAAAATGTTTTGGAATTCAGAAAAAAAGAATTGTTGTAAGGGTTTGGTTTTTCTTTTCTATATTTACTTTTTTAAAAGAATAATTTCACGTCATTCACAGTTTCTATTTCATCTGCATCCCAAAAAGGGCCAAATCCATAAAGGAAATTTCATATAACTCAACATACCTGACCACTGCATCAACACTCTTCATGGACTGGAACATACTCCTTTTCTCTGCTGTGCATCCCAATGGCAGTATTTACAGATTCCTCTATGTTCTCTTGAAATTTAAGATTGGCAATATCGTCTAAAAGTTCGGTAAGATGGTGAGCCACCTGCATCCAAAAATACCAGTGTTTAAGGAAACCCCTTACATTAGATTTGTGTCAATCACACTACCTTAATGCATACTTCTCTTAAAGTGCATGACTATCATGCTAAAATTTGCTATAAACAGTAAGATTTGGTTCAGCAACTAACTGGGAAACATTAAGTCCTTGCAGTAATCTTACAATTGTTTTTCTTATTTTGATGCTTTCAGCACACAGTACTTCCATTGACCTTAGCAAGTAAAACATACTGAATGACCAAGTTATAATCAATATTCCATTCTTAAGTTTGAAAGATAATAAAAAATTTTAGAAATCGTATTTTCTACATAGTATTAGAACACTTACACCATCTTAATGAATAAGAGAACCTCTGAATTTGCTGGTCATGCAGACTGATATGGTGACACTATCTGACTGTCTATTGCATGATCACCACACAGGAGATTTTTATAAGACAAGCTGGGGATAATTACGCTATTGTCAGTCATCAGAATAATCTAAAGGACAAAGACAACATGGTATAAAACTAAGAAGTCTTTAAAATATTAATTATGAGTAGTGCTTTTTTCACAAGTTGTTGACTCAGGTCTAAGTGCCTTGTGTAACTACACACATATCCAAAGACCGTGGAGCTTTAAAATGACTGTCTACACATCAGCATGCTCTGTGTCTGATAACTAGAATGGGAGATTTGTTTGATTTCTTTTCTTATATATGGTGCAGAGCAATGAGTGGATGGAACAGGTCAGTGAGACTTAGTTACATAAAGAAGCTATAAGATTCTGTCATTGTGCATCACGTTTGAAAAGACTCGACGTTCAAGTTTCACAAGTCCTTCAGCTGTTTGGAAAGTATCAGTTCTTCTGTTACATGTCACATCCCATCAAAAGGGCTTTGCCCAAGACACTCCAATAACTCTAGCACACAGAGAATTAATGGCTATGACTGGACAGTCACTGAGGCCAGGAGTATCATCTGGCACATAGATAACATAGTATAAAGCTTCTGAAATACATCAAAGTGCCTGTGCTTTTATACAAATTGGTCCCAAAGTGTCACTAGCAGATTGTTTTTCAAGGGAGGAAAACAGGAGGATAGCTACAAAAAGCATTCCTTATACAATGGTCAGCAGCTCAGTCAGAAACAGCCTAACAGAGACCATAGATCTTTTAGTCTCACTTATCATCGCTCTGCATAGCATGTCTGAAATTTGATCAATCAGCGGCAAAAGCAGAATAGATTTGATGATCTCATTGACCTTTTCCATTTCTACTTCCTGCAAACCTTCAATCCAAACATTCAAATAAATGCAAATTACACATAGATAGATTTCCAAGAAAAGACAGCACAGGATTTGTAACACTTCTCAGCATGATGTTTTCATCTCTCTTTGCTGAACACCGTGCACTTGTCCTAGCTGGGGTGGCAAAATGTTTACTACCTTCCTTACACAAGGTATTCCTATTTGTCAATTAAATTAACACTCAGAAACAAAGGTGCAATTCTATGATACCATCTCCTCACATAGTTAGCTGGAAAAGTTGCCTTTTTGTAGACAAAATGAAGTACAATAGTATGCAAGGAGGTTCACCTATTTTGGCTGGATATCTAGCAAGCCTGCTGAAGAAACAAAATAGAAGTGAGGAAATGCTCTGTGCTTAGTTTATAAATATTCAGCTTATTCACAAAGAGAAAGTCTGAAAAGAACACAGAGATATTAGCATTATATGCCTTTAATCAGCCTAAAGCAAAGAATTCCCTCCCACTTAAGAAAGAAATTAGACCAAAGAGTAAAACAGAGTACAATCCATTTATTATTTAAACTATTAACAATAAATATAATGGTAAGGAACAGGTAAAGTGGCAAACCTCATGTCTCCTTTCCAGAAAATGAAACAGAGTATGCTCTTTTTACTCATTCAGACCAAGGAACACAAGAGAATTGAACGGTGTCAATTAAGTCCATGAAAAGGTAAGTTTGGCTAAGTGGAAACAAGACACAGAGAGAGAGAGAGACACAGAGAGAGACACACACAGAACCAATCTAATGGAGGAGCGAAGTAACTTTTCTTAAGATGCACACGTTTTCTTTTATGTATGACAGATAACCAACATAAAACCACGTTGGTATTGACACAAAAGTATTAAGAATCAAAATACTCAATTCGATTCCTATTTGCAGGGGGAAAAAATAAATTTATTTATGGAGGACTGATGCACTTTAGCTATTAGCTTAGTATCTCTCATAACAAAAGTTATATCTCAAACTATAGGTTCGTGTTTGGGGTTTTTTTAACTTTCTTGTACAATTTTAAAAGGATGAAGGAGGCTGTGACTCCAAACATTGCTGCCTTTACAGGTAGGAAGATTGAACAACACTGGGAAGTTCAAGGTATACTTCTAAGTGTATCAAAGGAGGACTGCTGCTGTACACAATCCACTATCTCCCATTACCAGTGTGAAAGAATGACTGCCAGCCCCCAGATTGTAAATCGGGAGAAAAAGAATTTGATCCAAACTGAACAAATTTTTAAGACCTTTGACATTTTTTACATCATACAACCAATAAATAATGAACCAATGCCTCAAATTGGGTAAAAAACCTGTAAAAATCCAATAGGTCAAATAGAGAGAAATAACAAAAATATTATCATCATATCAGCTCAGCTGTACAAAAAGCAAATGTGACCTGACAGCAATCATGTCCTGACTGTTCCAGAACTACACTTTAGAACTATTAATAATCATGCTGGAAATTCTACCCGTGTTGCAATACTTCAGATTTTTTTATACACCTTTGGCTTGGTTTTAGCTTCCATCACATTTTTTGTATTTGCTATTTCAGTCACCAACTCCTGTACAGAACTGCAAGGAAGTTATTGCAACTTGTAGAATTCCCCTCAGACTTCAGACCATTTATTATACTACGTCAAGAAAAGCACTGGGAAAATGAGACGGAAGAAGGCACTTCATGAACCTGTTCTAGGTTCCTTTTCTTCAATGGCAAAAGGAAAAAAAAATTCAAACACCCCTATTCTGATAGCATTTAGACTGAATATGAGGAAAATGTAAAGTGAACAGAAAGAACTGCACTGGAGAAAAGCAAATACCACTGATTATGCTATTAGATCTCTTTTAACAAAATAAAAATGACAGATCGTAACAGAATTATTAGCTTGTACAATAATTCTGCTTCTGCACACCTAATGCCTTTTTCAACACACACCATGAAGAAACTTATGCATGTTCAACACTATGAATAATTCCATTGTTCTTAAGAAGGTTCTCAACTCGTACAAAGGTCTGAATACCAACTTTTTTTGGCATATAGTTAGACAATCTGCTGCCCACATTGCTTAATTTGTGGATTTAAACAATTAGAAAACTTATTTGCAATTTTAACCATAGAACCTCCCTATAAAAAATATTCATATGTTAGTTTTTTAGAAACAGAAGTATCATATCTCTATGTGACTCCAGGAGGTTAAAAATCTAACAAAGTGTAAATAAGAGAGGATATTAAAGCCATGTGAAGGAATGACCTGCAGAACACCATCACAAATCAGGCTTTATGACAATGTGTCAACCAATAGCTGCCAGTCCATGTAACAGGAAAACAAGACAAATAATTACCCTAATTTTAAGAATAAGGAATACAAAATCCACTTCTGATATTCCCCCAGATAAGCCTAAGACTCTTGTAGTAGTGTTAATTCAGTGGGTTAGAAACAGCCTATCAAAGAAATACTCAAACTAAAATGTCAATATGGATATAGTATTATTTTAAAAATATGTTTTTTAATTACCCTCTCTGAATAATTCAAATGTAAGATGTAAAGAGACTTAAAGCATTAATTCTGTTAACTTTGAAGTCGCTGTTGATTTCAAATCTGTTTGCACCTTCAGGCATCTGGCTTTTGATATCTTCAGAGCCAGTGAAAATACTTTCAAGATGAGACCATGTGTGTTGAACATCCACCTCAAAGAAATTGACAGAATCTGAAACGCTTAATTGCCAACATTTCACCTGGTCAACGAAACATGCCACATATTTACTTTTCATAATTGTTTGCAACTGAATCTAGAAGAATAAATAACAAGGAAAACTTGCACTAATCAAAACAATTTATCAAACAGGAACTAGAGCTGATAAAAGTTTAACAAATTCCCCTGTAACCTGTCATCATATATCATAACAGAAAAAATGCTTAAATACTGGAAATGGAGAGCGTATTATTAAGTTATTTTAAAAAAATCTGAGAAAATGTAAGCATAGAAAGCTGTAATTTCATTAACTTCTACATGGACACATGAGGTTTTTTAGAATATATATATACACATAGAATACATATATTCTTCCAGGATTAATACCTGGAGAAAACATAATTCTCTTTATTCAAGATTCAGGAAAAGAAAAGCTTTAAAACCTAGTGTGTCAAAGGAGTGAATAATATTGATATACTAACAGTATCTCAATTTAATCCTTACTTGATTGCTTTCTAAAGTGTCAAGCAGCTGTTCTTCTGATTTCAATAAAGGTTCTCCATACCTGTGAAGCTCTTTGTAAGAAAATTCCATGGCAGCCTATGTCTGGTTGATTTCTGCCAAAACCTGGGAACAGGAATATATCACATTTTATATTTTTAGTTGAGAACCTAAATTAAATTATATTTAATTCACAGTGATGGTAGATTACACCACAGATTGGACATCAGTTTCACTAGGTTGTGAATTTTGCTCCATAAATTACTTCAAAATATTCACTTCCATCATTAATTTGTTGAAATAAAACTTGATCAAACAAATGATTTTTTACCTACTATTTGGCAAAAATGGAAGAAAAGCACACAATCTTTCACCTTTTTAGTACCAAACTCTTTCGCAGAATTGTCCACTATGCTTTCGATTATGTCTTCTGCTTTATGAAGCTGGAGTCCCAGAAGGTTTCTCAAGGTAGTATCTTCTGCTACTAAAAACCTGACCTGTAAAGCAAAGAGACAGAAGAAAGCAAAATAAGCGTATGAGTAAGAAAAAATTAGACATAAGCATGTAACAAGGAGTTCAAACGGAATCCAAGTAAAAAAACAAGAAAATAAATTATAGGCATTCTAGATACTGGATATAGTTTCAGATTTGCAAGAAAATTGCAAATTTAATCAACCTAGGAGAAATATTTCTTGATGCCGTTACTGTATTTTTTTGGTTTGTACAGTAATATATCATGTACCATAACACCAAATGACAAGTTATTTGCATAGCTGGTACTGAAGCTGATGCAAGCTACAGACACAGTATTTGCACACTAGAAATCTTGGGTAGTGGTGGGGATATTTGCCATAATTTGTTACAGTTTGGTCAGATCTTAATTTAAAAAAAAAAAAAATTAAAAAAAATATTTTAATAAAGTCTTTGAAAAGACCGCAGTTGATCCGTTTATCATATTTTGTCAAAAAAAAAAAAAAAGCAAAACCCACACAAAAAATTTTTCCAGGCCCGTTTAGGAGCTTTCTGCATTAAAAATAATTGAAAATATGCTTTTGTTAAAACTGTATGTGAAAAAAATATTGGTATATTGGATAAGAAATATTTTGTTATGCTCAATCTCTTCTGTGTTTTTCTTTCAGCTTTCCAGTTGTCTTCATTTTAAAGATTGTTGAAAATTATCTTTAAAATATTTTTTTCAAAATGGTTAGAACAATTTATTTTTAAATTTTGAAAACCGACAACTGGTTTTCCAGGTTTATGATCAGCAATTAAGTAAAACTCACACATCTCTTTCCCTTCTTGCATCCCCCTCTTTTTTTTTTTTTTCCTCTATCTGCTGTCAGGTCAATAGTCTCCCTGCAAACTAATTCTTTAAAAATTTAGTAGTTATGCTGATATTTCAGGTAAACTTTCTGTCCATTTCACTCTGCCCATCATTTCCTTTGCTCAGTATTAAGAAACATTCCCTTTTTTTGTCCAGGAAAGGAGGTGTTCAAGGCCAGGTTGGATGGGGCCTTGGGCAGCCTGATCTGGTGGGAGGTGTCCCTGCCCGTGGCAGGGGAATTGGACCTAGATGATCTTCAAGGTCCCTTCCAAACCTAACTATTCTATGATTCTAAGATGCCTCTGTTCAAAACCTCTATCTCTGCTCCACTTACACGCTGAATAGTTGGCAGTAGTGGCTCTATGACGTGCCCGACCACTGCTGCATCTTTGCACAGAGCATGGAACTCTATTACCAGGGTCTCTTTAGGCGAATACCTACTCCTGTCACATTCATAACCTTGTACCAGTGTCCCTTTCTGATTGCAGGGTTTTGCAACTCCAATATTGCCCTCAGTGATGACATCAGGTTCTTCATCTTTAAACTGGAGCTTCTATATACATCCCAGGAACAAGATTTATCCAATGGCTGCGTTTCCTAAGGACTAAGACTAAAATAATTGCAATAATTACTTTATATTAACAGTCACTTTGTTGATAACTTTAAGAAAAATTTAGGTTTGTCAGAAAGCTCTACTTCTCCGTTTCACCTGTGGATGTGTGGGATGGTTGGAGTTAGCACAAGACTGGGGAAGATTTCATAGGAGTCACTGGTTTATGTGGTAGATAAGGAAAATGCACTGGAAATGTACTTTCCAGCCTGACACTTACAGTAATGGAACTATATTAACACTATATTTACACAGTGATTTTATGATTATACTTTGATCAGAGCCATTTGCTTTATCACAGCCATGATTATTTAAGTCTAATTTTATTATTAATTATTTTACTGCAGCTAAAAATAGCCATAAATTTAATACATTCAAAACCACCTTTCAGAGGGGCAAGAGGGACTCATGCACACTGGAGTGTGATGAACACGACACAAGCGATCAGCTCACACGCAGTGATCCGCATCTTCCCTGTTGCATGACCTGGCATATGTGCCACAGTGAATGATGCAAATGCATAAGGAGAATTCAATTATTTCAACTCTCTCCTCTCTTTTACCACCCCTATCACGGCATGATAACTCCCAGTATCAGAACCAGCTGAGTGGAGTCCATAATTTTGAAGCACTTTAAGGCAAGACACGTGCTGTAAGTCTGATTCCTTGTTTACTCGTGAGTGAAATGTATGTAAAGTAGAAACTTTATACCTATTACATTCAAGACTTACTTCCTTCCGTGCTCTACTGCCACACTTTCTATGGATCAATTCTATCCCTTTAGTGTCCTGCAAATTATCTGGGGACCTTTAAGAACGAGCATCTTTGCTGCACCTCCCAAAACTCTGGAGCTATGGTAAACCTCTGCAAATGCCATTTGTGTCTAAAATTAATTACTTTCATCTGTTGAGGCCTGCCATAGAACCCCACCCTCTTTATTCTTTCACATACCTCAATTTAGAGAAATGACAGCTCGGTTTTACCATGTAGTTCCACAGGGACTGGAAACTCATCCAGAAGAAGAAAGTTTTGAAGAAAAGCTGCCAAACCAAAACATATTCCAGAACATTCAGTTTGGACATGAGTAACAAATCCACTAAAATATCAAAGTGGGTGGGATGAGTGAGGAAGGGGTGGCACCAAGACAGATAAATTGCCGAAAGAGACAGCTATGGAACCTGCCTTGGCAAAGCTTCTGAGCTCCCCATCCATCTGTTCCACATTAATCTGTCTCTACTGGGTTTTAGTCCAATCATCAGTGCTGTTCTGAAACTGAAAATACAGATAAAAGTGTCAGCCACATTTGGTAAAGACAAACTTCTGCTATATAACAAATAAATGGATGGAGGGGGAAGCTCATCACATAGCAATAGCTCTTGGACCCGATTTTCCCAACCCTGTGCCACTACTATGTAGGAAGCATGCAAAATAATCCATTTTCTCAAAATTCAACCCAAAAGCCAAGTATTTAAAAGATTTCATACTTCAGTATCTGACAGGTATACATGCGTAACTTTCTTGCACTATTGAACACGCACCTATAGCCATTGATAATATACAGATGCATCAGGGAGATGTGGAATTATAGAATCATAGAATCACAGAATCATAGAATCACCAGGTTGGAAGGGACCCATTGGATCATCGAGTCCAACCATTCCTAAAACTCCACAAACCATGCCCCTCAGCACTTCATCCACCCGTCCCTTAAACACCTCCAGGGAAGGTGACTTAACCACCTCCCTGGGCAGCCTGTTCCAGTGCCCAGTGAAGCTTTCTGTGAAAATTTTTTTCCTGATGTCAAGCTTGAACCTCCCCCTTGAGGCCATTCCCCCTTCTCCTGTCCCCTGTCACTTGGGAGGAAAGGCCAGCTCCCTCCTTTCCACAACCTCCTTTCAGGTAGTTGTAGAGAGCAATAAGGTCTGCCCTCAGCCTCCTCTTCTTCAGGCTAAACAAGCCCAGCTCTCTCAGCCGCTCCTCATAAGACTTGTTCTCCAGCCCCCTCACCAGCTTTATTGCTCTTCTCTGGACACACTGCAAAGCAAACACTCCAGAGCCTCAACATCCTTCTTGTGGTGAGGGGCCCAGAACTGAACACAGTACTCAAGGTGCGGTCTCACCAGTGCCGAGTACAGAGGGAGAATAACCTCCCTGGACCTGCTGGTCGCACCGTTTCTGATACAAGCCAAAATGCCATTGGCCTTCTTGGCCACCTGGGCACACTGCTGGCTCATGATCAGTTGGCTGTCAACCAACACCCCCAGGTCCTTCTCTTCCAGGCAGCTTTCTAGCCAGACTAGTCTGTAGCACTGCACAGGGTTGTTGTGTCCCTGCACCCCCTCCTGGCAATACAAAATTGAACAATTGCTAGGTGAACAATTAAGGAAAGAAAATCTAGCACATTTTTTCATGAAAGCAAACTTCTTGAGGTAGAGAGAACTTTACAAGAATGATTTCCCATACAGGTCTGTATAATGACTTTTCTGAGCCCTTGTTTCTGGCCTACAGCTTTCTAATGTACGATCCTCTGTTCTGAGGTGAACTTTTCCAGCTTTCTCAATATTTCCTCAATGATTTTAATTATTCAAGAAAGTTATTGGTATTAAAAAAGCTCGAAATGAAACTACAAAGGTTGTTTTGATTTGGGATTATCTTGAAATTGGTTAACTTGAGAAAAGAGATGTTTTTAGTCTGGGTATCCTTAAACATAGCAACCATAATTTCAAAACCAAATGGAATAAGAAAGTCTCCATAAATTTAAACTTCTTTTAAAAATGGAAACTATACATACTTCTAGAATCAAGTAAAAAATATGATATTAAGAATATATCCTAACTTTATAGTTAATTCAATAAATTAATTTCTTTAGCAAATGTGGGGTTTTTTAAGATTTTTTTCATTTGCTTGTATACTGGAACAGTTACTTCAAACAGTTTTCCAGATTCCTGCATCAGTAACATTTCTTTTTCCAGCTTCTGAAGTCTGGATTTGCCTTGAGAAGAAAAAGAGAACGCAATAAAGTACAGCTGTAGAGTATATGGAGCTTACCTAAACCTGGCAGTGAAATCTGTGTGTCCTGTATATATGATCCAATATAAGAAAAGCTGAGAGCAGCTATTGCAAAGAGTTTAAAAAGCTGCATTTGCATTGTCTCTGAAAGCACCCAAAAGGAATACAAAGGGCTCTATATTTGAAAAATATAAAAAGAAAAGCTGCATAGAGAACAGTTAATTTATACTCTTGTAATTAATCTCTTAATGTATTAAACCACATCTCCTTACTTTAAAGTTGAATAAATGATAAAAATTCTCTTCACGATGCTTTAAAAAGATCCTTCCACTTTAGACTACTGTGTCCAAGAGCGCATTGTGCTGACTTTTTAAAGGAACATGAATACAGAATATAAGCAAGTATTCTGATTTTTTTTTTTTATTTTATCAGTGAGCCTATGCAGCATTGGAAGTGAAACAAGAAGAAACCTAGATTTACTGGTGCTAGAATTATATAAGCTTCTTGGAAAAACAAGCAAACAAAAAACAAGGCAAAAAAACCCTCAACCCCCTGACAACAAAAAAAACCTTTAAACACAAAAATAAACAAACATTTAAATATCATTAGGCTTAACACTGAAAAATTACAAGAAAATACGTTTCACTGACATTCCCTATTACTTCATTGAGATGAGTATATACATTTTCTGCACCAAACTGGAAGGGAGATCCCACTTGCAAAACTTTCTCTGAATTCCATCTGCTTCCCCTGATGAAATGCAGGTAATGACACCTGTCACTGATCATGCTCTCATAAAAAAAAAAGTAGATATAAAAAAGACTGACCATAGAATTCAACATACATCAAGTAATATGCATCTTCATCTAATAACTGCAACCTTGGAGGTCTGAAGAGAAGCTATTCTGTACTTCAACACAGCTCTCTTCTCAATGGCATTGCATTTTTCAGGCAATTCCTGCTTAACAGAACAAAATTATCTTGGAGGAAAAATATCACATATGGCAGAAAAACATCACTAACGCTGTATATTAACAGTGATGCCACCCCAACACCTGCCTATGAATAAAAAATGATAGTGGGAGATTTATTTAATCACAAACTATGCGTATGACATAGCTTTTACTAGATTTTTTTGCCAGCTGTAAAATAACTACGTTTATGGATCATTTGGAATCATGAACAACTTTAATTTAATGAACCGAGTTATTTTATGTACAGTCACACAAAACATCTTTAAAAGTACTTTAGGAATCTTCCACACAGTAAAACAGAGCGCTCCACTCTGGGTGTTTTAACACACTTTCAACTATATAAAGCTGACCTGGAAAGAGCTTTGTCATTCTACAAATCTCCCCAAGATCTCTAGAAAATAGCATTCAGTAAAATATACTACAAAACCCCATTCCATCCGGATGAAAAAAAAATACATTGATGGATTTTTTTTTGTATGGGTCAAAAGAAAAAGCCTGAATCCAAGTCACTTCACAGTAACTAGAATCTTAGTTAGTCTTAGGTATACTTCAAAAATCATATTTATTTTCCTAGTCATCCCTTCAGTCTGGTTTGGGCCAGATAGATAAAGAAATAGAAATTCCACACTGGTCTGGAAAAATCACTGCATCTGATGAGAAGTTTTCATTTTGTCCAATTACACCTGATGAAAAGCATTAATTGAACTTCTACTGAATTCTGTTTAATACAACTTACAATGTAGTACATCTTCCAAAAGAGACCAGATAGAGGTCTTTCATATGCAGTGAATTCTAAAGCATTCACTGTACAACACATCACCTGTGGTCACGTAATGCAGCCACTCATATTTAAAGATATTATAATGTGATTTAGCATTCATGAGTAAACTGATATATTAAGTTATCTATTTTATTTTTTTAATTACACATATAACAAAGTGATATTCACATTTCAGATCAAAACTATTTCACAGCATATCTAGTGCAAAAGATTGTTCAAGGGCAATTTCTCCAAGTGCAGCAACTACTTTACCCTTGGGGATGACAGGAACAACATGGTTCAGGGTAACAAAAATCAGACATTATGACTGCAGATTGCCCATCATTCCCAATCTAACAGCTTTTCGAAGCACTAATGTTCTTATCAGATGTTGCCAAAATTGTTCTCTCTTCTCCCTATTTGTCTTCAAATGTCAGTTTTATGCAGTTAGTGCAATTAAACAAATAATTGAACAAAAACGAGTGTTAATAGTCAAATATTTAACACTGGTATCTCTACATCAAAATACAGCTCACTTGGCCATTACCTCAACAAGATATGGATCTGGCAGCTATGGTCTTGCAGCATCTTGTATATTGTAGCAAGACTTTCTCCTTTGTCATCCAGGTATAATAGAGCTTCTTTTTTACCTTTCCTGAAAAAGAAGGCATATTCCATCCAAGTAGTCATAATTCTCTGGATTAATAGAATGTTGCCCTTTGCTTGCTGAACTCTCTGCTCCAAGTCACACACTAACGTTTTCACCTGTCTTGAAACAATGATCTTTAAGTTCCCTCACAATCCAAACTATTCTATGATTCTATGTCTGTTCTCTGTCTTCTCTTCTTTAGCCCCAATAACCACCAGCAGATCTTTTTTCCTAAAATGTAATGCGTATACCTGGACACAGTTCTCCATTGGAGGCTTTATCATGGGTGATTAAAGAATGAAATATCTCCTCTTGCCTTTCAGGACAATCATCCATTTGAACATCTTACTTATTTACCTCTTTCTTAATAAAATTATATCACTTAGGTTCTAGATATGACAATTCCTAAATCATATTTTGAAGAACTGTTTCTAATCAGTTGTTCCCTAACCTACTGTTAAATTATTCCTGTCTAAGAATAATACATATTACTGTAGAAACAGTCCCATTCATGTGAATGGGTACTGACCTTGAACATGGATTCTAAACCTGAACAGTCTTGAAACCCTACACAAAGAACTGAGGCAAGGTGTCTGTCTAGATCCAGGGTTTGGGATTTAAATTCATCGTAATCATCTTCAGACTTCTGTAGTGTTTAAAAAGAAAAACAAAAAGTATAAAATGTCTGTCTTTCTCATGGGAAGAAAATCTAATGGGCAGCACATGGTTATGATAAACACACAGCTCACCTTTGTCACTGAACAAACTCCTGAGGTTTTTGTATTTCAGGTTTTTCAATACTATTTAACAGATCAATGATCAATGCTATCTAACAGTGATGCCTGGGGGGTTTTTGGTATTTTTTTTTTTTTCACAGCAACTGAATTGACAACCAAAGCATTTGCTTAGCAATACAGATTATCTTTAGATAGCAGTGCAAGATCTATAGGTGTGTAGCAGTGCAAGATCAATATGTGTATGTATTAGTGATAGCTTTGTTTAGGAAGCTTGATAAGATGGATAACCATCTATGCCAGGTAATATTTCTCCCAACTTTTATGTTGTTTCGTCCTGTTAATCCCCCCATTAACCAAAAAACTTCTCAACAAGCTTTTACAAACCAAAATTATCTATGCATATTATCATTTAGTAGGGTATTATGAGCATCAAACTTCAGCTACTGAAATACTTGAATTCGACTCACTGAAAAAAATAATCTTTTGACTGACTCATTGCCACATTTAATGAGATTATCTTAAGAATCCACAGCTACCACACACATTAGGCAACAGAACAACAATGATGCTCTATAGCATAACTGTACTTAATAGTCAAGGTATTTAACCATGTTCACAGACAAGGACTTTAGGAAAAAATAATATCAGCCTGGAAAATACAGGTATATATTAATACAAGTTCATGCTGGCTCTAAAGGGAGAGCTCCAGCACCTTCTGCTTTGTCCTGTTAGCAACACAAACAATAACACGTACAAGTAAAGCTACACTTGTTCCTTTGTTAAATATGTTAAACATTGATAATCCCTGAGAAAACACTCTACTTTACAACTTGGCTACATTTATTTTCTTTTGCAAGTCACTTGGAAAAAATAAAATAGAAGCACCAGTAGCCAAGTTGGACATTTAAATAAAATCCAGCCTCTTTGGAAAGGCATATAAAATTAACTTGTTTCTTCAAGAACCTTCTTCCTTTCTAGCTCCCTTCCCTCTCAGCTAATGAGGTTTTTGTTTGTTTTTTAAACACACTGCACAAAACCACACCTATATACCCAAGTCATGACAGATAAACTACATGCACTTCTTCATAGCCAATAAAGAAATCCAGATTTACTTCTGTTACTAGCTATGATATGTATTAAAATATATATATATATTTAATATATCAATAATCCATTTAAGACACTCAGTCTGAGGATCCTACATCTGTGCCCAGGATGCTAAGCACGCTTCGATCCTCTCTAGGGTCAGACCCCTCAGTCACACCACAAAACAGACCATTGCTCTGCTCTGGAATTTGGGCAAATCCATCCACATACTAACCATATACTGCACATTGCCTATTTAAAAGCACGTAAAACTTGTCATTGGAATTACTTGGACACTATTCATACACTGAACAGCATGAACTTTCAAGCTTCTGACAAACAAATTAGCTGTAAGATGACAGCTATTGTTTGATACAGCTCCTGACTAGTGTTGTCAAACCCAAAGGCAAATAGTTTCTGAAGAACATGAAGAAAAGACATATTAGTGATGACAGTAAAAAGAGCACAGTACTTGGTGCTTAGTATTCCACTTGTACTTCTTCTGTCAACACTAAGCCTGCCTAAATGAATAAGAGTGGCTCAAACTTGAAAACTAATGCCTATTTCCTCTGCTTTTCTTGGCAATAAGCTGGAAAGTCAACAATCTTGCAATGCACAATGATCATTCAGAGACGTGTTACAAAGGTTGCTTTTGTCCTAAGTTGGTTGAGTCACTAAGGAAGGAAGGACTCACTTGCCTCAAAAACAGATCAGCTCAAATCACCTCAGAATCTTGGTCTGGCCAAATATCATAATTGCTGAACTTAGAAGTAACAGCCTAAAACTCTTACTTAAGCATTCCCACCAAGATTTACATTTATATACGAAGCATGCAGGGAATCCTTAGAGGTAAAGGCAAGGCCAGGCAAACTACATACAGACCTGAGAAGGGGTGTGTTGAAACTGCATTTCCAAACAGAAAAGGACACTTCAGAGCATCCCTCTGTCTTGGAAGGCAAAAAAAAAATAAATAAAAACAATAAAGGCAGCAGTAGGTGTCTGCCATCATTCCTCCTTTATAAGAAGCATTCTAGCTTTGTGCAGGTATTAGCAGGAATGTAGTGTGAATCATAAGGGATTTTATCAGGAGCAATGAAATTTAGAAGTATGGTGAGTCCTGACCTTAAGACATAGGAAGCTTTGCTATGGATTTTAAAGCAGTTACAGGATTTTACCCCAAAGACACTTACAACTTCGCAAGGCTTCTGTATTAATTAAACCAGTGTTATTCATTTACTTCAACCTAGTTTATGACCATTATTCTGTGTTTTTAATTACTTAGACTAAGCCACGTATTTGGAAGAAAAAATAGTGTGCATACACACAGAATATATTTCCTACCACATGTAACAGATCAGAAATCAGTAAGTTTCTATATTTCAATAATAATTATATTATTAACATTAATGAATATTATTTTAATAATAACAACTTTACAATTCATGTCTAGTACAGAAAATTTGCCTGTTAGAACAACAGCCTACTCAAAATATATGTTCCTTGCACGCACAGCGTGTTCTGTCCTTACCGTGCTGCCAAGAATACCACAGAAGAGGTTTGAGCTCCTACAACAACAGCAAAGCTTACGCTCACCAGGAGGCTGAGCCCATCGCCTCATGACTGCACCTGTGTAAGGCTTATAGGTTCACAGGTGTCATGAGTATGGTGAAATGGCAGAGGCATTTCTAGGAGAGTTATCTGACCTAAGGATTTTGGGCGGGGGAGAGGTGAGTGGGTGTAAAGGTAAAAAATATAACAAAAAAAATTGGTCAACCAATAGAGAAGAAAAATGTCATTTAAATGATGCTTAATCAACAAACAGATTAGAAAAAGTTGGTTTTAATATAGATTGCTTTGGGGGAATTAATCCTGCTTATGATGGCAACTTTTTGGATCAAGATGGCAAAGTGTCATTAAATCTGCAGCTGGTGCTGGGGCTGCCTCACCCCCTTTTGCAGTGCCTCCTCTGGCTGGGGCGCACACCTGCAAGGGGGCAGACAGGTTCACCAGCTTCCCCACTCCAAGAGGAATTTAATAATGCCTTGCCAGTCTCAAAGACAGTGGGCGGCCTTCTCCACATAGCTGCAGGGTAAAAAGGGAGAGAAAATTTGGCTGTAAACGTGCCAGGAGCAGCATCAAGCAGCCAGAGGAGCAGCTCAGGGCTAGAACACGGTGCTGCTCTGCTCACATCCCCATGAGTGGCTTCCCAGTGCAAATGCTGAAAGCATCCTGTGTGCTGGGACCAGATTCTGCTCTGGAGACAGCTGAGTGCTCCAGCCAGCAGGCAGCAAAGCAAACCACATAACACGATATGGTACTTCTTTATTTTGATTTATGTTAGAAGCGGATCGAAAACACTTCAGAAAACACCATTTTGCAAGTTTACAGATACTTATAGCTATGAATGAACACCTAAAACTTGAAAATTAAAAAAAAAAAAGCATTTATGGAAAGAATAATAATTAACATTCTTTCTGTTTAACTTGATATAACAATCATGATTATAAGTCAACACAATGCTAGTAATTACTTTCACTCTTACTACAAGACATTACTATATACCAGCATTTTAAAAGCCTTCTCTATTTTTCGAGTAGAATCAACTGATTTATTATTTACACCAGAACCGTATATAAATTATACCCTAACACTGAAGAAAAGCTTACAGAGCTGACTGCCAGTTCTGTGTATTGTATATCAATAATTAACCATTTTTTCATTAATTTTGGGCAATGTTAGTGGGGGATTTTGTTTCGCTTTATCCAAATTTGTTTTATTCATTCATATTCTTTGGCAAGAGTCATATGAACACCTCTCCATATGTGGCACTTCTAAATAATAGAGTAATCTGATCAGGAGAAAGCATCTAGAAATCTTTTATTAAAAAATGAATTTCTAGTTTAAGAAGAAGTGGTAGATACAGAACTCAGCTGTGTTGGAATCCTATCTCGTTCCTAGTTTCACAGCCTCCAAATTCACAGATACTTTTAAATAAACAAGGAAATAACAACACAAACTCCTATATGCATGGTGAAAAATTACCATATTTCTGTGATCTGGAGGATTTTATGCTCTATTTCTGAAAATTTCAGTTTTCCCGAAACTCTTCATTCATTCTGCAGATCTGCTCACTTAAAATTTCCCCTTGATTCCACAAAATTCCAGCTTTTCCAGATTTTGAAATTACAACTTGTTAATAGAAATGTCCTAAATCAGATTAAGAAAAAAAAAAATAATTGCATGTTTCTACAAAAACAGTAACAAACTTAATGTTTGAGATGTCTTCTGCCTCATTTGACCTTCTCTCTTCTGGTTTGACAGAATAAGAAGTTAAAATCTAAGACATCTTAATTAATATTTTAAAAATTGGAGGAATGACAGGTAATTCTGGTAAGGTTTTAGGTAATTCCAGAAAGGTTTTATCCTGGTTGAGTCACTTACAGGATTAAAACACAAGCGGAAATGAATCGTCCCATAAAACATACAAATTTAACTCCATTTTAATTTTATCAGATTGAGTTAAAAGAAGAGCTAAAAAAGAGCAAGCACTACTAAACAAATTTACATTGACAATCACAAAATTTATTATCATAACCTGAAATGTTGCTCTGAAAAATAAACATACATCTTTCTCAGAGGAGTAAATTGAACCTACTTTAAACTCCTTTGTAGCATGTGCTAAATTAATGTCTACGGTCTCTGCTTTCACTTGAATGAAGTAATTGTTTCATGCCCCACAGGGATGAAAATAACCAGTTCCTTCTGTGTTTAAGGAAAGTGCAACACCTCTCCAGAAGCAAACCAGTCACAAGTTCCCAAGCAGATTCCTGTTGGACTGCAGACCCCCAGGCTCAGCTTTGTGATCTACAAAGACCTAGCTGCCAGCTCACCCTGGAGGCACCTGCTTGCACAGGGCTGGGCTCTCTGTGGGATTACCAAGAACCAAGGCTGTCAGCAAGAGTTAGTTCATGTGCAGTGGCTGATTGTGACACTTCTGACAGGCGTAAGCAACCATGCTTGCAAAACTGCTGGTGCAGGATGGCGTTCCTAAGGACCTAAAACTGTCTCCAGCCAGAGCACGTTGGCCTGTCTGTCTGCCAATGGACAGCCAAGAGACTATGCATTCACCTCAAATCTCTTTCAGAGATTGCTCTGGTAGGCTCTCTCAGGTGGTGTAGGGCTGGGTTTCTTATTCTTTGATAGTATTTTAAAGAGGTGAGTCAGAGTGGCACACTGGCAAAATAACTGCAGAGCTAAAATACCTCGTTTTCCAGCATAGAACCCAAAAGTGAATCTCCCACTTCGCAGAAGGGCACCCTAATCAGCAGCCACTTTAGACTCCTACTGCAGCTGCTTCCAGGCTCACAGAAGCATAAAAATGTCCCAGGAGTAGGAACCAGAACCTATGGCTGCTCTCATCCTATACAACTTGCCTAACCACGATATTTGAAACAGTTTACACCCCTTTTCTGACCTCAGATATTTCATCTTTTCTTGCTTGTGGGCACAGATTTAAAAGGGAGAGGTGAAGAGTATTCTGGCTCATCCAAGGACTAGCTTAAAACACCACATTTTTCCAGCTGCAAAGAGATGATTCCTTCATAGTTCTTAGAAAGAAGCCGATGCAGATGCCATGTTCAGGAGAAAGTCCCAGCTATGGCTGAATATGAAGTGTAGTGCTTTACTCAAGCAACTTTAAATATTCTGAAAGGGGCTGGATTAAGAAAACTCATTTGTCGATTTTCTTACTGCTAATACTGGCCTGCTCCTTGCACAGCATACAATGTTTGCATCCTATTCAGTGTTTGCATCCTAACACTTCCTATGGGCTGTAATTTTGTATTCTCGCTATTAGGAACCCGAGTCTTGCCGTCTGTATAATGGAGAATAGCCCATATTTCTCAGGCAGTATATTTATCCAGCAACGCAGATGATAAGTAATACCTCAATCTTCAGTCAGTGGTTGAGGAACACATCAAATCTGAAAAACGCCATCTCAGATCTGAAATCCCATGATTTAAATTCCTTGCCACAGGTGAAGTAATTCTCCGATTTGTTTCTGTGACTATAGAATGGATCCTTAAAGCTTTTAAGGTAATTTTAGCTATTTTTATAAGCTCCAATGTTTCTTCAGTTTCTTCTTTGAAAAGATTTGCTGGTGAAAGATACAACATAGAGTAGAATGTAAACAAATGAACAAAAGAAAAAAAAAAATTGAAAATAAGGTTTTAAAATGCAGTCATGACATCAGCCATAAAGTTACTTTCCACTTTACAGATTATCTTTTGAAATGGTTGTCTCTAACTAGTCTAGTTTGCTGTCTCATAATACAACTCTCATTTTTGAGATGCTCCCAAAGTATACTCATCCTGTTACAAATCTCACCAGCTAGACTGACTATTATGTATCATCATGTCACACTTGATGATACTTTTGATATCCTTATATATCATCATGCAGCACAGTGAACATTCATTAAATAACAGAGTAAAGGGACTTTTCCACCCCTCAGTAAAACCAACTGGACATATATACACACCTCTTTGTTTTAACACCTCCACATTCTTTGGGTGCCAGTCCTCAGATAGCGTAGTTGTGCCACCTCTAACAGTAGTGCCAACACAAGACCTTCTGGCTTTTTTGTTCAGTAAATTAGCAGAAGGCAATTTACCACAAATCTATAATTAAGCTTAGGACTCATATATACCTATGAATAACTCTGGACAGTATGATTAACCTGAAAGAGAGAATTAGGATTCATAGATAACAGTGTCGACATGAAATAAAATTTTCTGGGGGGAGGAGGAATGGGGACAGAACTATAGATTGTTTTTTTGCTGTTCATACCTCATCAGTTTATCCTAAACTGGTAAAACTTACATTTACTACAGATTTATATCAAACACGTGATGTTAATTTCTTTAATTAATACAATGCTAGTAGGATTGGCATGGGAGAGATGGTGGAAATAAAAACCTATTCCTGGTCATATTTCTCATTCTATTACCCTCTCTCCAAATTATGCTTATTCACATTGCCATCCCTTCTAGGTACTTATTGCTCTCCATTTCTCCCAGGCTTGCAAACTAAGAATTATGTATGGCTCCTTTCGGCACCACTTCAAAACCTGCTTTTCTGGGCTAAGATCAGAAGACACAGGTTCTTCCCTTCATCAGCACTTGCCTTCTAATAGAGAGCAAAAATTTGCAAGGCATTCAGATTAAATTCAGTAAAACTTTATGAGTTAGCCTGTTGATGTCCAGCTTAAACATGTGAGGAAGGAGATGGTGCAAAGTCAAAGAGGTGGTAAAGGGACTTTGCCATAAATAACAGATGTCTGACAAAGTGAAAAAAAACAAATGGGAGATCTGATAGTGTAGTGCTGTGTGACATGGCAAACATAATGATTTATTCAGATCAAGTTTCCATCCCTGGCAAATCTGAGAAAATCTAAACACAAATCCAAGCATATGGTTCCCATAGTCCCAGAAAGAAGATTCCCCCAGTGAATAGATGTCCACTCCACAGCTTTTTCCCCTGGAAAAGAGTAAAGTACCCTGTACCCCCTCATCACTTCAATACTGCTGTAAGCCTGTAACAGAGGAAGTGGATTTACTCCTCCGGGTACTCTCGGGGGTGTCCTGTTCAGTGACAGCCCCACCAAGCCTCCTCCATCTTCTGTAAACATGACACAGCAGCTGTTTCTTGCAGAAGAGAATCTGGTCTCTTCTCTCACTCCCTGGTTATAGGTCACTCTGGAAGCCGCATCCTTGTCCTCTCAGGCAGGGGAAGTCGGGGAGATTGGCTGCCTCACCTTCCTAAGGGAGGATTGTGGTGGCTATTTAGAAAGTACAAGAGTCTGGCTTTGAAGGGAATTCTGTCTCTTGACCAACAGAACTGCCTCCAGAACAGTGAATCCTACAGAATGGTTTTGCTTGCCAAAATGCACAAGTTCTCATACTCCCACCAAAACAGTGGGTTTCATTGGAAGTGTGGGGAAAATTTATTGAAACAAGAGGACAGAAAATGCATCAAGATGGCTCATTCACAGCTTATTTGCAAACCTGCTTTTATCCTGATCTGCATAGCTCTTATCAGCATTTTGCAGCCCACAAGAGGAAATACCTACTACGAAACATGGTTAGAAAAGAGGCAGCAAACTTGTACCAAAAGGAGGAGAGTAAAGAACAACAACCGAGCCTGTAGAGGTTATATGCCTTCTGAGGAACAGTTTTCTTTCACTAGACAAGAAGCATGTTTCATTCTTAAATACACAGTAAATGAACGGTACCTCTGATGATTAATTATGCAGCTCAACCTCAACTTCAATAATCTAACACTGAGTTGAAAGAGTCTATAATGTAATTATGATGTTTATTAGACAACTAACGGATTAAATCTATGCCTTTATTATTGGTGTACCGCATATCAACTAACAGCCATTTATTAGGTGCTTATGTGGTTTACCACCCTTACTTGAAGCTACCTGGTCGATAAGCGGATTGCAAAATTCTTGCAGCAGAACTACTATTCACGTAGGCATGCTGTAGAACTCGGAGTGGATCCGTATCAGGCAGATGGTGTGAAATAAAGGTGGGATTAAGTTGCAGATCTTTGGGAATTCCACCTGCTGAAAGAGCCGAGTGTATTTTTCTAGTGGTCTCAGATACAGATCAATATCTTGGGTTTCTACAAGTGCTGTAAAAATATAAAAGGGAAAAATGCTACAGCTTAAGAGATGATAATTTCCAAACTAACCTAGCCTCAATGAGGAATGCAAAGTTATTCAAAAGAGAAAGATATGCAGGTTTTGGCAGCACTACAGCCGAAGATTGCTCTGCAAGTGACTAAGAGAGTTCCCATTCAATTTCTGGTAATTAAGGATGCTTAACACTCTCTACAGTCAGCTTTTTGTTCCTCTCACTGCTGCCAACCAGACCAAAGAGAATCAGAAATCATTGCAGATGCCCAGGTGATGGAAAAAAATGTGAAAATCTAGCTCGGAACAAAAGAAAAATAGTGTGATGCCTGCAATTATTTTAAAGACAGTGTATGTTGGACAGGCCAGATCTGATGGCAAGAGGTCAAATGATAATTGTTTAATACTCCCGACTAATCTGGCACCAAAAGGCAAGTGCATCTTGACATTCTGGAAAGCGCTGTTTGCTCCACTGCATCTTCCAGTGTCACATTCAATGGTTTAGTGTTTTTTGTCAAAGGGCAAGACGACTCCATGTTTGCTTCAAGCTGGAGGTTTAGCAAATATTGAAAAGTTATTTATTTCCATAAACCAGAGAAGACTGTACTGTTTCGCACTTCACAGCAGGAGACCCAATAGGAGTGCTTTGGGTTGCTGCTAGCACGGAATGACATGGGAAGGATTCCGATTCATACAAGCAGTTAGGTTGGTCTCTCTTCAAGGTAGACAGTGTTCTTCTACTGCTCAAAATTATTATTAAAATGAAATATATAGAGCAATACCAGCCTCTACAGGCACCAAGATCCCCGTGAATGATATCTTTCCATTGCGTAGTAGGTATTCCACACATCTCTAGCCTTGAAAGTTTAGAAGAACCTGAAATCTTTTGCACCCTCATTGTAGACCCACTGTAGACTCTTGGCTAAGTAAAGGCACCTGATGAACTACAGAAGTTTCAATCCTTTCATATAGTCATACCTCAATGGAAGAAATTCTTAAATTTATTTCAGTTCACTAACACTAAATTATTGTTCCCAGCAAAAGAGAAGTCAAAATATTAACATTGGGATAAAAAAAATTAATAAGATGTAAATGTGTGAATAGTTAAAGGTTTTCTTTCAAAATTGTAGCAGTGATGTTTAACCATGAATTAAATAGGCAAGACAATACTTGGGAATGTAAGGTGTTTGCAGAGCTGGTATCTCCTAAATGAGTAACATTATGGAAGAAGCTGGGATTTCATCATATACCAGTAAAGTTTATTTTTATATACATAGTATACTAGCAAAATATTTATTTATCACTAATTGACTTAATTAATTTATTCTAGTTGTAGAATTTATCTATCTATAGACTTACTGCAGCTAAAGAATCACAGACAACGCTGAAAAAATGCACATACTAATTGATTTTGCTACTGCTATCTCTCTCACCTATTTTATGACAGGAAAAGTGTCCACATTAAGTTTAAAAAAAACCCAAATAATATGCCAGGTCTGCACGCACAAAAGGATCCTGACTTAATGCATTTGTGCTTCTGCAGCCCTGATACATCTCACCATCATGACTTACACTGTCGAATGTTCTGATACCTGCATAACCAAGCTACTAACCTTCTCCCTGGTAGGGTTATACATCTTGTAGCTTTCTTCCAGCTGTTTGGTAAGCAGCACATCTTCTTACTACTAAAAATATCTTGTATTGCAGATATTGACTATTCTGTTTACACTTATGATGGCTACCTTGAGAGTGTATGGGGTGCAATTTTTATATGACACCCTCCGACCTTCTAAAAAACTTTCTAGGAATAGCACACAAGGGGAAGTAAGAGTTTTTCTGAAGCATTCATTGAAATCTCCATTTTCAGCATAATAATGACCACATGAAAGTGAATGTTCTGTGACATAAACACAGACAAAATATACATCCCATTCACTCTGCACCATATTCCACTTCCTTGAAAATGGCCTGAGAAGCAGAACAATAGCTATTTCTTTGGCTTTTAAGATCTTAATGTTAACAGGACTCTGAAGCTAGAATTCAACAAAGGAGAAAATAAGCAATTAAAGATCATGGTCACGTGTCAAAAAAGCAGAAAGAGTAGAAGTGAGAATTCAAGCAACTTACAATTGCACTCAGAGAATTAATGAGTAAAGGCATGTCATGTCTACTAGCAGATGAAAGCTGATCCATGCCAACTGAAACCCGTGGAAAGGTTCCAGAAGCTTTCAGTGGGGAATTAACTGGGTTCTTCATAATGTTCACTTACCTGTCATCGCAACACTGCTAATAACAAGCACAGAAGAATAAGAGGATTAAATGCAGCACTCAACAACATTTCATATTTGGAAAGTAAATAACCTTGCATGTCTTTTTTCAGTTAAAGAGAACTTTTTTGTTTGTAACAAGCTATGATTATTATTAAATATTAATTTCATGGCCAAATTTGGCAATAATCCCCCAAATATAAACTTAGTTCCCAATCTCATCTTCTCCACAGGTTGAGAAATGCCACAAGAAGCAATTCAGAAAAGATAGACAAGAACATCAGTAACATTCACTGTCCTCTAATGTTCACCTCTGTTTCTCTTTGGTAACTTATGCAACATCTGATTACTTCGGGAAATTACTATAAGCTATTTGCAAAAATGAAACAATAGAAAAATCATTTTGGTGTCTCATTTTTCAGAGTGCATGGGGAAAAGCAAACCAAAAGAAAGCTCTCCTTGATATTTACAAATCACGTGCATATTTATATATAAAAGATTGTCTTTTCTTGCACTTCAGAAGTTCAGCTCAGTTTGTGGATCTGAATGAAGGCCATGCAGAAGAGGTTCAGCAGAATCCCTATTCACGGTGTCATGTATCTGATGAGACCACCTAATAACTATGGATTGATGGCATGTAGCACTGCCCTGGAATTAGGAACTTGTCTGCAAAACACAAAAAAAAGCCCCTGAATTTCAAAGCAACTACTGTACTGTGATACTGCAAAGTCTCTCTCTCCCCCAACCTCCTTTACATTTAAGGATGAACAACATCGGAATTTGGAGTTTAGGTCTGATCAGAAGGAAAAAACCTGAAGACAGAGCTAAAAAGGCTGTTTATGAAGATGCAGATCACACTTCCAGGTGTACTTACTAGTCAAAAAACATGGCTAAACACACTCTCTGAAATTATTGGCAGCAGAGCCTTTGAATAATTCCTTGCAATTATTCCAGATGTGAACAATCTGCATTTACTGTGTAATTATCTAATAAATTACATGGTAATTTGATGTTTGAATAAACACTGATAGTTAATATAAATATTAAATAGATTTTATTTAATATATTTTAATTACATTTGGATAGTGTTTACAAAAAGATGAACTAACAATATACAGTAAAGCATTTTAATAAAATATTAATGGGTTATTAAAGCTTACATTCCCCTTTTCATGCTCTATTTTTTCCCCTTCAGTCCTGTCATTTAAGCTATTTCATTTGATCTGCCTCAGTTTTAGCTCCATTCTGGCTTACGTTATTCTGCCTGGAACATCTGATTCACTGCCAGGATATACAGCGTGGAGCTGACACTGATGAGGGCCCTCAAAGTCATTTATTATTGTCAGGATTATAATTCTTTTCTTATCCAACAGCTGATTATCAATAATCTCTGTACACACTCAGTCCTAAACAGAAATCAAGCCTTGGTTTACTTAAGATGTGAGTTCTCTAAAACATAGTTCATATTATTGCTGTTTCTATAGATGTCCATCCCAATGATTAGTGTCACATCCCTTTTGGATGCTCTCCTTTTGAGATTAGTAGTAATGTAATTGAAAAAAATTACATGAGTTTTATGGTAAGAGTTCAGTTCAGGTTAAACACTCAAAGAAACAGACGTGCAAAATATTGAATTAGCTTTTCGACATATTTCCAACAGGATAACCTTATTTTGTACTCCAGAAGCACAGTTCACGTGATCCAAAATTCTCGTAACTCCACAAATGGCTTAAGTCCTGCCTTCGAAATTAATAAACCCCAAATATAAATTCCTGGAATTTCACTTTTTCATATGTCAGAGTAACTACATTGTTTAAAACAAAATACTTTAAACCACACTTTAATGCTTAGAAAAATAAAGTAATAAAAATACTATGTTTGAAACACTGAGTATTTAATTACTTTCTCATTAAAGTTATTTACTAGCAGCTTACATCTGAGACTAAAAACTACTAGAAGCAACATGCAATTTTTTGCCATTTTTTTTTTCACCCTCCTATGTTGCATAGGTCACACAATAGTCTTTTCTTACATATTTTCAGCATATATTTGACGCAAATCAGTCTTTACTGCAGCTGTAGGAATGGGAAGATGAGCTCTTTCTGACATCAGTCCTTTCATAATGTGTGTTTTATTTTTTATGATTTCCACACGATGCTCCATATCTTGAGAAACACAACATGGCCAGGATGTATGGTTTTCCTTATTGCTTAGAATAGGCACTAACACTTGGCAGTGAAGCAAGAGAAGTAACATTACAAATCAGTAATAACATTAAGTTGGCTATTGATGACATGCTACAAATTGCTTCTTTAAATCTGAGAAGAACAAGATAACCCAAACTACTCTTCTCAAAATCATGACTGTTTGAATAAAAATCAGCTTTATATTTTCCTTTTCTATCAATGTAAGTATGTACTTGAATCTCAGTCAAATTTTACTGTAGATGGAAATTTTGTTTTGGAATGGTATTCTCAGTCAGCTGAAAATGAATACCGAGCAGCTTCAGAATCTCACAAGAAGTTTACATCACTTTTATTATCCTTTCCTAAGAAAATAGAAATACATTGCAAATAAAGGGAGAAGAGAGCAGGCATAGTTTTATATCCCCTAAATTTAGTATTTTCCTATCAAGAGAAACAAATCCAATAAGTAGCACAAACCCTCATTTCCATGGTTTAATAGCTATTAATATTACCATTTAAAGCCAGTTTACTTGCAGGCCACAAGCTCATATTTAAAATTATTTTGTATAAATAGGCACCTGTGATATCCTTTGGAAAGGCATTTTTTTCTGTGATGCAAATGCATAACACTTATCACGAATTTTGTTCCAGTTCACACATTTATTTTAAATCCTCCATCTTTTTTCACTATATAAACATTTCCTAACTTCTCTTCATTACTTCTTAAACCATGTCACTACAGAGTTCTGCTCAAGAGAGCACGTAGAAACTTCAAGTGTGTCACTATTTGCCATGACAAAATGAAGCACTTGCTCAAATCAAGGTACTTTTTAAAATCTGGTCCAAGTCATAGACAGATTAACTAAAACTTCACATCAGCATCCCAAGTGAACTTCTTGGAGGAACATCTTCACCTATGTACGGACCTCAGTTCCTTCAGGCCCTCATAAAGCACAATGTATTTTATCACCAAACATCAAAATCAATAAGTAAACTTTGAGTTGGAGATTACAAGGAAATGGATTCCCTGCTGGTGAATTTTAAAGCCTAGTACAGTAAAAGCTGTGTGGCTACTCCAAACCACATTTCATTTATTCCTCTCTGTGCCAAAGTAATTCACAAACAAGAAACTGAAAAATAACAGAATAAACAGGAAGGGAACCAATAAGGAAAAACAGCGATGCAAATCTGCTCTTGCGCAAACTTGAGGTTTGCTTTTAGGGTTCATTTTTTTCTTGTTTTGACACTGAAGATAAGAACACAAGAGCAGCCTCAGCATGCCTGTTGTTTTGCAAGTATTACTCAACTATGACGTGTAAGCAGGCGGGCAAAACACAAGCTAGAGAAACTAGGATGAACAGCACAGCGCTTCTGTTTATCCATTTTAACTGTTATCCCTCTCCTGAGATCTAACTCATTGACCCTTGGATGGAGTAATGAATAGTTTCTTCAGCACTTTGAAGCTGACACTCCATCCAAGCCTGCACCTGAGCACCACCAGCTGCTTCAGAGCCGTGGAGCTCTGCTCCCGTGGCAGATTTTCTTCCCCTCATAAGAGCCTTCCTGAGATGTCCCACTTGGGCCAGATCCCTTGTTGTCCCTGAAGAGGTGATGCCTTACCCTGCCTGCATGCTCCCTAGAGACTCACAAGGCAGATGTTAATTTAATGAGCTCATTTCTGGATTTATGAAGGAAGTTATGTGCTTTTAAACAACCTTTTAAACTTCCCGAACTTCATAAATCTGATGGGGCTTGGGTTTGCTCCAGTATGGAAAACAGCAAACCTAACATTAAAGGGTTTATTTTTCTGTTTTCTTGAATATTGAAGCCAGGGTATGAGATGATACTGGAGTTTAGAGGCTCAATTTAAATATCAATGCTGTAAATGAAACTCCTTGTGTATACACTGAGCAAGCACTAAATTCATATCAAAATCTCTAAACTTTCATTTCTCATTTAGTCTCTCCTTTGCAAAAGGTTTTAAAATATTTTAATTTTAACATGATTTTTAGGTACTTTTTGTAGAAGGCTATTTTTTTAAATAACACGGGTGAGCAACACATGGAGATTGTAAGTTATGCGATATCTAAGTTAAAAACTTTTAGCGATATCTAAGTTAAAAACTTTTAGCAAGATGTTACTGCTGGGAAATTTCCACTTCTTTCTGCATAATATGCCGGTTAAGCAAACAGCCACAAAAGTGCTACAGATAACATTTGTGACAACCAAATCGTAGACATTTATTTCCATAACATCAAACCAAAGGAGAAATAATCCCATTCTCATTTTAAGAAGAAACATCTAAGCCATGTGAATGCCTACATTAGCTTTCACAAAAATCACCTTCCTTAATAAACACAGATTCAGCAATGAACTGTGAACTTCGTTGTCAACTTCCTCTTCTCTTTTCATTCTGTTAGTCATGAATTGCTCCCATTCTTTTTCTCTTCTTTACTAATCTTTAAAAGAAAAAACTTGACCTTTCCAAACTGCCCAGTAGTGGATTTCAGATACATTCAGGTTGCTGTGCTTGAAATCCTTCTCCTTTGAAGTTGAGGGGAGTTTTGTCATGGGCTTCAAGCAGGAAGAGATTTCCTTCTCAGCAGGAGAGTTGCAATGCTATCCCTGCTCCTATTCATAATTGCTGTCTCTCAAGATCAAACCACTGAGATAATGACCAGTCGGAAATCTGAATGCTGCTAATAAAGTACTAAAAGACAGGAAGATGAAAACTATTCTTTCTGTCACTGTTGTCGGTATTTATACACAGTGTCTGTAATACCCTGCATAAAAGGCACACATTTATTCCCTTCTTGAAACATCAATTTTTCACAGAAATGCACAAGTAACAACTAGAACTGTGCTGTGAAACCTGTTTGGCTGTCTTGGTCTTAAATTTGTGTTTCCTGCATCCCAGCTACAGACATGGAACACTGAACTTTGGTTTCTTCCTCAAGCCAAAATCTGATCCTGGATATGTAATTACAAAAATTTACTCAGACCTAGAGCATTTCCTTTTAAAAACTTTTTATTTTGATTAGTCAGTGCTTTTCAAAATTTTGGGAAATAGTTCCAGGTAATCAGGGTCAGGACCACAGGTGTGACTCAGGACCTGGAAAAAGCAGTACAACACTTTTATGTCTGTCACGTTGACTATTTGTACCAAGTGTAGATCCACCATCAGTTTAAAGCAGCGCTTCAAATGAGATTTTAAGGAAAATTTTATTGCAGAGGCAGGAGTCTGATTGAGATTAGAGTCTCTGTATTTTTTCTTTAAGATATTCAGGTAGACTCAGCTATGCTTCAAAACTAAGTATTTCATGTTATTCCCAGAACAAGACAAAAAGACCCAAGATATTTTGTATCCAGCCCTTATTAACAGTGTTGTTAATAAAGCAAGAGGTTTCTATGTGGCTTTAGGACACATATACTAAAAGAAATTGCACATATATGAATTCGGTTACAGATGCTTTATTCTTTAAGAATATCTCATGTAAGTACTTGGTTTTTTAGCTTAAGCCTGATAACTCTTACAAGACAAGTTTGGAAAGCCTGTATGTGAATTTCTTATGATTTACGTTTCAGAAGAAGCACAGTTCTGGGAGAACAGGTAGAAAACAAAATAATACGTCTGTTTCTTACTGCTTCTTATGAGCTTTTCTCCCTTACGAGCTGCAAACACCTTTAGTCACATGGCAATAAACTTTTTACATCATACAGCCAGCAGAGAGCCAATTTGAGGTGATGACTCCCTGCGTGTCTAACTGCTGGTGTGGTAGCTTCACCATGTCACAGCTTCCAAAAGAGGTGCGGTTCGTCAATGCTGCCCACAGGGGAAGTTACTCATCCCTCATCTTTCTCAACGACATCTACTGGACAAGAACTACGATACCTATCACTGCACCAACAATGGCTCTAGAGATCTGAGCACAGGAAAGAATATATATTCCATGCTGTAAACAATTCAAATGAGAGCAGTCACATCCATCATGTGAAAAACAACAAAATGAAAAGAGAAATGAACTACACAGAACTAAGAGTCCAGCAGAAAGCCATCTCTGATGAGTTTATAGAAAGTGGAGTAGCTACTTCTTTTCAAGAGGTACTTTTTTTTCCTTTCATAGGATTTATTTTGCATCAGTCGTCTCTAGCGCATTGAAACTTCATCCTTGTTTTTGTTGTTTTATTACAAGTATTTTGCTATAAATAATTCTCCTATGAATGCTACCATATGCCCAAGTGGTGTTTGAGACAGCTCCCTAAACTGGAGGTCCTTTCATTTTTTCTCCATTCCAAAGCACTCTGTAGTCTTCACCGTAGCACTAGCAGCTTTCTGCACAACCTCATGTGGCACCTGAAGCAAGTAAGGTGTAGGTTATCGGTTTGACACTGCCACTGCTGTACTACTGTTTGGACAAACTAAAGAAGATGAGGAGAGCCTTAGATACCCATCAGAACTTCCCAACAACTGATGCATCATAGAAATCAAAAAACTCAGCATGTTTTGTTGAGTGTGAGTGGAGAAAGCAAGACACGTAAACAGGTGAGTTGCAAATCCACTTTTTGAACACTATCCCTGGATACTCCACACCACCTTTAATCAGTACCATATTTTGATATATTACACATGATTGCATTTAGTTATCTATATTCTCTCTCTGACAAATTCTTATCTTCCAGAGAGCCTGTTTTGTAGGTAACAGATACAGAATCACCGTCATGTGTCCAGATACCAATAATGTTGTGTTTTAGTACATGAGAGGAGACTGCAACAGATCTAACCATTCAACTCTATACACAACTGCTTCTTCAGTTAGTGGGAACCAAAGGAGTGTTTCCAAAAGCATAATTGCACTGAAAGTTGCGTATTCATGTCCAAAACCAAACTAACTCTTCAAAATCTTGCTCTGTATTTCATGACTTGTTAGCTTTGCAAGTTACTGTGAATTTCACTGCTTGCTCAGAAATATAGAATCTGAATTTTCATTCAAATAAAATACCTGAAACCTATGTGAAAAACTGAAAAGCCGTAACTGAGTACAAGCTGAACTGGGTGCAATGTGGGACCATGCAGACTGACCATCAGTTCACGCCGCCACACCAACAAGAACATAGAGCATTAAATTACCCTGATGGTTAGGTTGCAGCCCAACAAATGCCATCAGAGGGCTGAAACAGACTGAGGCATCTCCTCAGCAGAGGAATAATCCCCTTAGTATGCTCCTGGCATAGATCAGCGACTAAAGATAAGAAACAGCAAGAGTCCTGGCCTTAGCACAAGCGTAAGTGCGTTGCTAGAAGGAGAGGGAGGAGAAGAACAGCTATGCTAAATACAGCTAAAGTTTTTCCCGATTTTTGAGTCGTACACTACATTCCAAAAAACAACTCATTTGCCACAAAGCATTTTATAACTGGGACCAAGCTTTACACAGTTCTCACGTTTCTAGTTCTCAACACAGATGCCACAGAGCCAGTACAACAGGGGAGAAATCAATGACCTTTGTCTAAGTAAATAGCACAGATCTTCAAAACCACATACATCCAAGGAAGGAGAAAGGAGAGAACAGAAGGAATACCACCACTGCGAAACACCAGCATTTCTACCTCTTGGTTTGTATCACACAGTTAAACTATTCTTAAAATGTACTCAGCTTATTTGAGATGGGATACAGGTGCAGCCTCATGGTGATTCCAAGAAGAGTTAATTTTTGAGTCTGCTGGTCAAACCAAGAGTTTGGAATCAGCTTGAGGTTTGTCTACCTCCCATCTTCCCCCAAGAAAAGAGAACAACATTTTTATTTCAGGCTGAAACTGAATTTCATTGACAGACACCATCCTCGCTGTCCTCACTACTGGTCACTACCCTCTTTAGACTTTCAAAATAACACAACCCTTGAAACCGAAGAAAAGAAATATAACCACGCTGCTTTCTCCCACTATTCACACTGTGCAGGGGAAAGACAAAACCCTCCTAAACTCCCTGGACAAAGCCCCTATGAGCAGGGCCGGCGGGAGGCACCGCGGGGCGGCGCCGGGAGGGCTTCGCTGCCCGCTCCGCTGCCCGGGCCCCGGCACCGACCCCGCTCCTGTCCCCATCCCGGGCCCAGTCCCGCTCCTCATTCCCATCCTCGTCTCCATCTCCATCCCAGTCCCGGTCCTCATCTGCAACACCATCACGGTCCCCATCCCCATCCTGGTCCCGGTCCCCATTCCTATCCGCATCCCCATCCCCAACCCCGTCCCGGTAATTATCTCCTTTCCTGTCCCCATCCCGATCCCGGTCCCGGTCCCCATTCCTATCCCCAGCCCCAGCCCAGTACTCATCTCCATCCCAGTCCTCATTCCCATCCCTGTCCCCATCCCCGTCCCGGTCCCCATTCCTATCCCCATCCGCACCCCCGACCCCATCCTGGTCCTCATCCCCATCCCTGTCTCCGTCCCGATCCCGGTCCCAATCCCCTTCCCGGTCTTCATCTCCATCCCAGTCCCCGTCCCCATTCCTATTCTCATCCCCAGCCCCAGCCCCATCCCAGTACTCATCTCCATCCCAGTCCTCATCCCCATCCCTGTCCCCATCCCGGTTCCTGTCCCCATTCCTATCTTCATCCCCATCCCCAACGCCACCCCGGTCCCAGTCCCCTTCCCAGTCCTCATCCCCATCCCGGTCTCCATCCCCATCCCGATCCCGTCCCCGCTCACCCGTCGCTCCCGGGGCGGCTTCTCGGCTCCCTCCTCGGCGGCGGTTCCCCCCGGGCCGGTCTCGGCGCTGGCGGCGGAGGGCGCAGCCGGAGATGAAGGAATTCGTGGCCGTTTATAGCATCGCGTCCTCACGATCGACACTTATATATGGTTTCCCCCCTCCTTCACTTCCCTGCCGCCTCCTCCAGGAAGGTATGAAATACGGGTCCCCATCTCAGCATCCTCCCCCGCCGATGTTGACTAAACTGCCGTAAATTAACTGTTTGCTGTCCGCCCGTGCTCGCTCCTGGGGACGCAGCTCAGCCCGTACCACGGGAGTCGTTAGAAATAAAACAGACCACAAATATCCTGTTCGGGTCTCGGCACCACCGCATCCCTGGGAAATGTTCTGCTGGACCCCGCTCCCACGCAGGAATTGGGCCTTGGAAGGAGGCGTTGTTGGTATTGTGACTTTATTGGAGCAGTTCTTATTAAACTTCAGGTTAGGCAAAAGGTAACTGCCTCGTGAGGGCAGCTGCTTGCTGGAGTTACGCTCGCTGCTTAGTAAGTATTTCCTGTCATGGTTTAAAACTGCTTCTTATTTTGCTTTTTGCAATAGGAAGAAGAAACAGGTCACTAGGGTTTGCCTTCACAACTTCAGAGCTGCTAGAGCTCGCTAAAAGTATCCAATTAAGCACAAACAAAAAGAAGATATTTGCAGAATATGTTCTCAACTCAGTGAAAACAAAACAAAAATGGGTAGATGTTTGAGAAAAAACATCCGTTATGTCAGCAGTGAAGAAAGCCAGTTTGATTTGGTGTATGACAATGTTTTCTCTCTGAGGTTTCTTCAGTCTGGCACTTACAGGCTGCTCATTCCTGTAGACGATGGCCACTCATTTCAGAAAAAGTTGTTTTCCTCATGTGACTGATGCAACAACAGCTTCATATACGTGTGCTGTTGGCATGGGCATCTAGAAGACCTCTGTGATCGTGGAGGTCTTTGTAAAAAAAACCCAGATTGCATCTAGAAAAACCACTGAGTTGAGCTCTACTATCAACATGTCCTAGGAAACAGTACCTGTAGGTAGGCAAAGGTCTGACTGCACAGAACTCTGCTCTGCATGTAGATCTATCCCTAAAATCAAGCACAAATGCTTAGCAACAGCAATCCACCATATACCAGGCTGCTTCCTGACAGACCTTTGGAGCTGGCTTGCCTTTTCACTTTCTGCAAGAAACTGTAGTGTTCCTTGATGAATTTTTTTTCTCATTCTTCTACAAATCAGGGGAACATCACAATTCTTCCCTTAGTTTCTTTTCCGTAAGCAATTTTGTAGTTTCACTCTTAAAAAGGGGGATTTTTCCCCCTCTGTGGGAGCCAGACGGAGTTCAGCACTGTTGCTAGGTCTTGTCTTGCTAGGCTCTCTTGTCAGTGGCATCCGTTTTCTTTCCATGCTTCCTTTGGTTGACATTTACCATGCAACCAACTTCTAGAGCACTTTCCACTTATCTCAAGGAAACAGCAAGAGAATTCTTTTCTTTCAACTTCTCTTGCCTTTGGAGCCATTGATCTGTGCAATATAGCACCTCACTGCCAGGCTTGATGAACTTCTCTTTTCTGCAGTCACAGAGTGACAAAGAAAATAGCTGTCCCAGTACAGGTGTAGTGTTTTTTCAGGGCTTCCCTGCAGAAAAACAAATGTGTGTCTTGTGTCAGTTCCAGAGCAGTCTACAAACTTAATTGGGCACTGGTGAAAAAATCTCATCCATCCACCATCCATCCATCTACTGAAGGCAAATGATCTTCCCGTGTCCTTGGGGGTAAGCCAAATGCAATATTCTTTAAAGGAAATAAAATAATTATGTCAAAAAAGGGCTGAAATTCCCAAACGTTGACTCTAAGTACCTTACTGACTTCTTCTGTAACCTCAGTGCCTGACATAAATTGTCCTCAAGTTTTATTTGCCTTATTCTTTTCTGATAATCCTTTTGTTTCTTTAAATCTTGTCTCAAATATTGAGCAAAGAAGAAAGTCTTCTGGCAGCATAATTCAGCAAGAGTCTGGTTGAAAGCTTCAGTGTAATTTCTGTAGTTGGCTGTTGCAGCTGTAGCACAATGAAAAGACAGCTTCAACAAGGTATGTACAGTGGATATTTTAATCTCTTAGTTGACGAGTCGGATAGAGGATTAATAGATGATTAATATGTTTCACTTTTGATTTTCCTTAATATATTATTGCTGTTCACTTGTCAGGGGTTGACTATAATAAATATTTATATCAGCCAACTTTTTTCTCTGCACGTGCTTCTGTGTATTTCTTAGATGTCTTCTCAAGACCAAGGATAATTTTTTTTTCCTGTAGGCCACATGCAGAGCTTGAAAGCATGGAAGAGATCAAAGACAAGATTAAATTTTGCATTTTTGCAGGTAATGCCTCTTTATATATTGGTTTGTTATGTGATCCATTGCTCTCCAGCTCTGTAGACTTCACATGCACGCTACTGGGTGATCAGCTACCATCAAATAATTAAATAACAATCCAATCTAAACTAGAGTTCTTAAAAGACTGAGACATTTTATTCTAGAAGCGTGGTTAACAAACAGAAGATGCAGCCTACTGAACAGGCATAACTAAAGAAAGAACAAAGGTCAAATCACTCATTATTACTGGCTAAATAGCAATAATAAATAGCAATCAGCGGAAAAAAAGAGAAGGATACTCAAAGGTTTCAATATTTGTTTCAGAAGAGGCTTCAGACATTTTAATTCAACAAAAGTGAAATTTATGAATTTTAATGTAAAGTGTGGAATGTGTTTAAGGCAAAAACAATACTGACCATAATACATGTGAATAAGATCACTTGAACTGTTTCAGTAAGCTGACGTTGGAAGACAGTGAAATCAGTTCTGCCCATATTTAAGAGCAGGATCTTAAACTTATTGCTATTTCGTGTCTTAAGCTTTTATCATTTAGACTAGACTATTTTTATTCCATCAAGGTTACCAACTTGATTTCTGATAGTTTCACACTGCTATAAAAGAGAGGGGGAAAAAAAGCTGAGGGAAATTGATTTTTTTTCTATACAACCAGAAAAATCTTTGTGGTTTATGACAGCCTGTAAAAATTGATTGCTTGCCTTAATGTAAACAGATGGCAGCAGATCCAGGATGACTGACGTTTACTATGTCCATGCACAGCTCCCAGAGGGCTCTACTTACAATCTATTCCACAGTGCCTGCAAGTCCAGCAGTTTAGAAAAATACACAGTAACAAGGATTTCCACTTTTAAAGGACTTTCAGTACTGAATCTACTACGACTTCAGCTGCTCATCAAGATAGAAAGAAGCAGTCTGCATCCTGCACATGCCCAGTGTGCTTTCGAAACTCAAAAACATAATAAAATGTGTATTTTCCAAGTTGGAATCCTATCTATTCCCCAGCTTCTTCTAGCTCAAAAGGGGAGCTACTACTTTTCCTACTCCATTAGCATTTTAGATCCCATTCAGTTTTCTTCCTGTTCTTTAGTCTCCTATGTGTAATGTACAATGTATTCTTTTATATCACCTTTTTTCTGCTAATTAGATATTTTATCATACCCTTCTCAAGTAATTCTTGCCTCCTACAATTATTTTGACTTCTTTTCCCTTTACCAGCAGCAGTAAGCTTTAATGACAGCTATCAATAAAAAACTAAGATACAAGGGGAACTAAGATATAGGCGGAAAAGGTACACTAACCAGAATTCTGCTTATGTTTTAGCTATCTTCTTTCCTTTAAATAAACACTTCTTCCACATCTAGTTATGGAAGTTTCTGGTTAGGAACTGACAAAGGAAGGTGATGAAAATCTGGCATGCGTAATAAAAAAATATAACAGGCTAAAAGTAAAATATATGCCTAGAAAAAAATTAATTCACTTGGTGTAGCATTTACATTCTTGGCTCTGTTCCAACTCTCTGTGTAATTTTGCATATTAACTCCTTAAATTTTTTAAACTGCAGGCAGAGGATGAGTATTTATAACACTGAAGTAGTATTGACTAAAAGGACTTAGAAAGGGGATAGTGTTCAATATACTTGTTGATGGACAAACTCAAAAAATCTTTCACGTAACTCCTGAAAGATGCATACACATCACTCAGCGGACATGCACCTTACCGATCATCAGCACTTCTCTTAATGCTTGTTTTTAATTGCTTCAAAATCTTCCAAAACTTTGACAAACAAATGAGCACCCACAAGGTCAACCAGCTTTCAGATTTGTCCCGAGACTTTCTTTTAAAATATATGTGACACAAAGCTATGCATTGAACTTAAAACAGCTTAAAAATTAACACTTAACAAAATTTCAAACTAGCAGTACGAATGTTTTTCAAGAAACTTCACCAGCCCTGCAAATTTATACTGTTTTAAACTCTACCCTGGATTATGCTTCCCTAAGATGTGGGGACAGAACAGAGACCTCATTCAGCTGAAATACTTTCCAAAAGAGTTTTCCAATACAAATATTTGAGATCGAGTACTTATTTTGTCCAGCCTATGTGTTTCTGCAATGGTTTTTGCAAGAAACAGGAGATTATTAAGACAAAAAGCTACAGAACTGAGAATGCAGTAAGAGGTCTTAATGGAAACCTAGCCTAGGATACAGCATAGGGGACTGATACAAGAGATAAAATGAAAAAGTCTAGAAATGCTTTAAAATGTATTGCTGGTAAAGACACTCCGGAGTGTTTATGGTCTCAAATAAACTTCATTTTAGAACAGAAAGAGTTTCTTAGGGGAAACTCTAAGGGTTGACATTATTTCGATGGTTTTTGTATGTGTCATTTTTTTTAATGAAAAATTTGTGCCAAAAATATTATTATAAGAAATTATTAAATGGTTCAAGGATAGGCATTTTTCATATGTAAAAATATAAATGATAGGCAAAGCCTGGGACACTGCTGTTCATGTAAGTCAAAGAAATGTCTATGTTTCTGGATCTGGCAGTATAGAAGTACATAATTTTCGATCCTTGCTAAAAAGAAAACATCCAACAAACTAAAATTAAACAGCAAAATACCTCAACAATGCTAGTGCAATGACTTGCAGAAATACTTCACTTGAACAATTCCCAAATATCAAAGCCTTAAAAATCCTTTGCAAGTTATAAATTTTCTATCCCAAATGCTTCTTGAGAAAAGACAGACAGTTCCATGGCCAAATGAGGGAACTTCCAACATTTCCATTAATGGCAAATGACTTGCTTTATGGAATGGACTTCATTGAGTCAAATCCCCCACTCACTGTGGTTCAAGGTCTAGCTTCATTGAAGAAAGCACCTTTAGCAACATTCACCTCATTTGATTACATTTGATTACTAATCCAGTTGTCAGTAATAACGTCCAGCCATTTTTAGAGTTCTGCTAGAAGAGGAGTCTTGCTGTCCCCTCCCTTCAAAAGTTATTCTATTAAGCAGCAATAGTGTATGATAGCTGTTTCTTCCCAGAGCACTTTCACCTGCATTGGCAAGTCTGAGTATATAGGGAAATGATGTAATTAAATTAATAGCAATGGTACCGACCTAAAGGTGTAGAAAAAATTGACTAACTTTGGTAAAACACTTTGTTTCACCGAGTAGAATGACCACATTTAAAGGACTAGAAGGTTGAAACAGAATATCATATTCATGGTCAATGTCATGTTAAATTTGGTTACCTTTTCCAATACTATACCACAGTGGTGGCTGTGTTAGTAAAGGGCTACTCTCTTACCAGTAATCTAGAAACTGGTTCAAAACTCCACACAATTTGTAATTCCCAATAAAAATGCCACCACCAAAATACTAAACATTTGGGCAATAAAGATACGATTAGTTGGTCAGATGTAGTTACTCTGAATTATAGCACAGTTTGACTTCAGTTAATAAGTTTGTCTGACATGAGAATCACTGCATTCAAACAGAGGTTAATGAGACTTTAACAGTATTTCATCAACCATACAAAAAAGATAACTGATTTTAGGTATCAATTACGAAAGAGGAAAGATTATATTCTCTTGCAGTGCACGGCCAGAAGCCACAAATTTTAAGTTCCATCTTCTTTTGGAAGATGGAACAAAACAAGTGATCATCTTGCTATTTATTTTTCCATTGTGAAATACTACTACTTGCAAAAGTACTGCAAGGCTTACCACCAAGTCTTTTAGAGTTATAAAAAAAAAAATCAGTATGCCATTATATTTAACAATTTAGCATATGATCAAAGGTATTTTAGTATAACACAATGCAGGAGCCTGATTACATTTCACTAAGAAAAACTCAACGTATTTTCTTGTACTCAAAAGGCAGTACTTTCACATCTCCATTTATTTGTTCTATTCATTTGGTCTACAACACAATCATGACACTTCTATTTATCTCTCTCTCAAACAGAAAAAATAAGTTTTTTCAATTTTAATTATTTATTTGTGTGCGTGTGTGTTCATACACCTTACCTTAGAAAAGATTTTCCTTTGGTATGTTCAGGAATAACCGTAACTCCCATTCACAAGAGCTGAACAAACCCCACAGAATTAGTGCTGAGCTAGAATCTGCTGGTTTAATTCCCTGCTGGGAGTCTGCCAGTTGGGAAACGCTGACCACCAAGTACAGATTTTAATTACACAAATCCAGAAGCTGCTGCCAACCCTTCTGCATTGAGAAGCATTTGCTTTCTAGTGGTGTTCTTGATGAACAGATTATCACTCAAACATAATTTATTGCTACTTTCTATTGTAAGTAATTAAATGAAGAAACCTTTTAAACTCAAGGGAATTTTAATAGGTTACTTGCAAAACGTTATTGCAGGCAACAACTTGTACATGGTTTTAGTTCCAAACCCACCAAAAAATTATACAAATCAGCATTGTAAAAGTGTCAAATCAATGCCTTACAGGCTTTGCTGGCAGAATTAATTTCTAAATTCTAGATGTGGGGAAATGTTACTCTCATTTTTTTCCTTTTCCATTTTTTTAGAAAAATTTACAAGTGAAATATTACTACAAAACTTTTTTATAAGGAATTTTTGCAAAACATTTACATTTTTACCATCAACTATTTTTCTGTTTCAAAATCATTATGTAGATTTAATACCCTATGCTGCACATCAATTCTTGCGGGATGACAATTCAGTGACATGCATAAAAAAACACCACAAGGCATTAAAATGAAGACTTAAATACAAATATTGTTGCAATAAAACAGTTATAAAATTGAAAAATAGGACCTGAACATCATGCTTACCTAACTTTGACAAATTAACTTTTTCTCCTAGATTACACACTTTTATTACTGCTCTCGTGAAAGAATGTGATAAATAATGACTTAACACCAACTTCTAATGTAATCAGCAACACATACACAAACCTAACCAAAGAAAGTATATCGTAAGAAAAAAACTATTCTAACACTGGAGTTCTACCATGGTAAATACACTTTGCACTGATAATTACAATAAAGCAAAATTTTTAACGGTGGCAAAGGGAATGAACAGTGAAATGCCATTAAACAAGATACTACTGCACATCTGTGCCCTACTACTTACAACAGCTATAACCCACTGAGTCAAATAAAGGACATTGAAATTTACGATCCTTTTAAGACAGAAAAGTGGATTCAGAATGGTATGCAGAACAGACTGTCAAAACATTTCTAATTCCAGTGGTAAAATGTGCACCTGCTAACACAAGTTAATGTACTTGAGATGCTATGAAGCCAACCAGATTTAGGTTTTAATACACCTATAATAGGGATTCATTGCAGATTAAAAATGACTTCGGTTTCCTATCTGCATATATAAGTATGCATGAAAAAAATTATATATGAAATGGTTCTGCAGAATGCTCTTAACTTCAGTTTACAAAAATTGTTAACTTCTAGGAAACATGGTATTAACATTAGGAAAGTTTTTCTTTGCATAAAGAAATGTATAGCACTGATTGTGAAGCATAATGATAAAATATATATTTGACGTTTCATCTCCTATATAATAAAATTAACAGTTAATACTACCTAATGCTCATTTGTATTAAATGTAACATCTAATTGATCCTGATGTTTTAAATCCAGATACATCAGTTAAGAGTACTTTAAATAAAATATACAAAATAATGTACAAAACCCAACTAAAATTTAAAGACTCTGTTACAAGTCTACAAAAGCTTTAAGAAACTTGAAATTCATAACCACAGTGTAAAATTGTTTTCTTTAATCTCAAAGCTTTTTATGTAAACTGAAAGTATAAAATACCTTCAGCTTAGTATTTTGCTACAAAGGGCTGGCCTAAAGTGTACACAGTGTAAACAATGATTGGTATTTCTCTTCCTTCAAAAATACAGAAAACACCACAAGATTGATAAAGTATTCAGATGAGAAGTATATGTTTTGTGAGGGAATGCACAAGATATCTGTTATGTCTCTCAAACCAACAGTTACCAAACACATTTTTCCTTCTGTAATTCGCAGGGAAAAAAAGCCATATCTTTCTTGCACTGTACCTCCTTTAGTTACATCAAAAATATTTGGCTGTATAATTTTTTTTTTAAAAGCTGGTCATGAGAATTATTACCAAATCACTGTATGTGTAAAGGGTTACATGTAAGCCTATGGGAAGTAACTAAAAATCCAAGTATGAGCTATTTGGCCATCTTTCCTCCTTGTACTACTGGAGCTGTCAAACACAAAATGCAGTTTGGTTTTGTTGTTGTTTCTCATTTCCTCTGTATTCCTATTAAAATGGCACATCTGAAAATTTAACCAAACCTCTGAAATAAAAAGTGTAGTAAAAAGACAATGATATTCCTCTCTCCCCAGTTTGTTTGTGGTTGGATGCTCAACGTAAGATTTGATAGGTAACAGATATTTATTACCAGCCCAGAAATGATTCTTGAAGAGAAAATAAAGACAGTAATATTTAGAGGGAAAGAGAGAAAACATTTACTTTCAATACCTTTTTTTGGTTAAAATGTGATAATTAATTCTTTTCTTTGGCTATTAAGTCAAAGCAGAAAGAACTCAGCACATTAACCACAATATAATAACTAGTATTTACAGAGAGAAGATGCTGGAGAATGAGCTACAACGCTGAACTGTCTGATTAACTTCCATGACTTCTAACAAAATTAAAGCATTTTAGTACTCGAATTTTTATGATACATGTTACCTACAAGTTAGAAATGGACCACAGATGTTTTAAAATATAATGAAACTAAATATCAAAAATTGACACAAAAGTTGCTGTACTCATTTTTCACCCTACATAAAGACATCACTACTTTCGTAAAATCTTATGTTACTATCTTTCTATGGTTTTATCTTTCGTATTGTATACACTAACTCTACATAACCTTAGCTCTCCAAACAAAGAGAGGAATTAGAACTCACTGATTGTCATTTACACACACTACTATAATGTAGTGGTCAAAATTAATGAGGTCCACCTCAGAACCACCTTGCAGCATGCATCATCCAGCTGCTATTTGAGTTATTCCAAAACTTGAGAGAAGACGGCCAAAATTAAATGAAGTGTTCTATGGACTAAAAAAAACCCTAAAATATATCCACTATCACTTAATCTGTATTCAGTTTTGCTGTGCCTTATGGGAAAAGGATGTTCCTATGAAAATATTACAAATTCATTTTAAAAACTAAGTACTTTCCAACAAATGAAATTAATCCTAGTCAAGGTCCACCCTGTTTTATACTGATATTATCTGATTTTATAAACACATTAACATACAATGCTAAAATAGGGGAGGGAAGTTTGTTTAAAATCACTGCATGATATACAGACATATAACTAAAAAAGTACAGTATGGAAATAATATTCCCCCATCTGTTTATCCAGTACATCAATTTGCGCTGTTTGTATTTTTGAAATTTGTCTTGTTGCACCGGTGTACACTTCCCATGTTGACCCTCCAACCTGGAACAATTACAGAAGTCATGACTGAAAACATGATTTCCTGCTCTGTAATCCACTTTGCCAGCCCACTTCCATATCCTGAAAGGTATGTAAACGTAAGTGCAGCACTAGGCGTCCATATAAATGAGCCTTTCAGAATTCTTCCATGTTTGTTGAAACATTAGGGGTTGCTGGGTTTGAATCTTGAGAAATGGCAGCAACAGTGACAATTCTTGGAGAACCAAGAACCTCAGTAACCGAAGAGTCCAGTTCTCCTGAAGTAACAATAGCAAGGGCCGTTCCACCACCCTTCTTGTTCTGATGAGTTTTGACATGTTTTGAGAGATGGTCACTTCGCATAAACCTTTTAGAACATTCTGGGCATTCAAATCTCTTTTCACCTTTTTAAAAAGAAGAACAAAACCAAAATATTACTGAGAGAGAACACTGAATAGTTCGGCCTGATCATTTGAAACTTACCCTCTTCTAGTCAACATCTGAAGCTTCTTTAAAAGGATACAATATTTTATTCTCTACCTGTCTGACCTCCAGGTCACAGGCAATCCACTCTTCACTACTAAAACACTCTCAACAAATATTCCCTATGCTGTGATTATCTGGAGGTAAGTTTGAATTTCAGGACACCAGAGAATTACTATAAACTTCTACATACCTGACAGAATGGGAGAGGTAAAAGCTCTGAAAGAATTACTGGATAGCATTTTTTTAAAGAATATTTTTTTTATTAGGATTACAGTGATAAGAAGGGAATTCAGAAACATAATTCCTCAAGATCCATGAGGATGTATGAAATCTATCTCAAGAGAGATAAATTCACCATACTAAGAAGTTCAGTCACTGTTCAAATGCAATTAGCCCTTTGACTTTGAGTGCTGTTTTCTGATGCTATAAGCTGGTAGGGGGACCTTCTTGAGGACAGAAATACAAAGTCTTAGAAACTGAAAATTTTATCAAGGTCCATCTTTCCAATCTCAACTGTAAAGTGAATTTGCTTTATCTATTCTCACTTGAAACTTAAATAAACTTCTCAAGAAGTTAAAATACGATGAAATATGATGTACAGACTAGGTTAAAAAAATTCTGAAGGATTGAGCTAGTCCAGGTGAGGAAATGACAACCCTGGTCGATGACCAACCCTCCATTCTCAAGAAAACTTGCCAAATTTACACCAGGCATTAGCTAATGTACATAGCTGTCTGTGACGGAATGGTAATCTTTTTCTAGCACAAGTACAGAAGTACAGTTTGAACAGATCTCATTTTACTTATTTGATTTCAAAGTCAGCTTGCTTGATGAAAAGTGAAATCTACCACTTCCTTCGTTTTAAAGTTAATTTATTTAGTAGTAGTAGTTTTCAGAGATCCTAACAAGTGAGATCTTTGATATCACCATTTAATCATGGCCATTGTGATTCAGACTTGCTGTACTACGCATATAAAGAGGGCTGACCAACCTGTGTGGGTTCTTCTATGCCTTTGTAACTCATCACTCCTTGTAAATCGCTTGCCACAATAAAACCAGTTGCACACAAATGGTCTTTCACCAGTATGCCAGCGCAGATGGGCTCGAAGATGAGATGTCTTGCCATAAACTTTTCCACATCCTTCAATATGGCAGATATGTTGTTTCTTTTTGCCTGGCTCATTGCTGCCTCTAAAAAGATCAAATTTAAATAGATAAGTAATTACATTCTAAAATAGTATTAACAATTTGGAAAAATATTTCATTCTAATAGAGACAATTATAATCGCCTGTCTAAAATGAAATACATAAACATACTTTCTAATAGAAAGCATTACAAAATGTAAGCAATACAAGAAAATCTCATGCCTGAATGAGATAAACTCTGATAAGAAGCCCAAATACATACTGATAAAGTTTACATTTACCTTCCTTCTCCCTCCCTGCAATTAGGACATGAGCAGGCAACTCTTCTCAGCCTCTTTCCAGGTTGTGCTTCCTGGTCAGAACTTTGTTGAGCTTGTTGCAGCTGCACTTGTGTTATCTGATCAGGACTAACAGCACCAATTGCTGCATTAGCAATGCCACCTACTGCTACAGTAACAGGAGCTATTGTGGCTTGCTGTACTTTCACTCCATCTTGTCCTTGTTGTTGACCTGTAAAATATGAAAGCGTTTGTATCCTTTACTAGTCATTTCAATAAGTGAAATGCACAAATAAATTTTATATGCCTTCTTGAACAAAAATCCACCTACATTTAATGGAAGCCACAAACCAAATACTAAATCCAGCCATTTTCCTGAAGCACTGCCAAAGGACTTAACTGCTAGCTTAGACAGCCCTGTTTAATGCAGTTTGTTATTAGAACAGTACAAGGCTAAAGTTACTGACTGATACTAAGAAATGTAAACTGCTTTTAACAAGTGTTTTCTTGATTAATCTTTTAACAAAATGTTACACAGGAAGACTGTTAAATCTATTACCAGTTAATATCTCTCTAATAACATTTGAAAACTTATCTACATTCAGAAAAACTACAATTGCCTAATTTTAAAAGCTGCTTTATGGCACATAGATAATTGTTGCTTCTCCTACGATTTGTCCTGAATCAACACTGAGCCACAAAGGAACCTTCACAAAAAATAGAAATGTTGTAGGACTGGACTTAAACAAGTCTGCATACAAGAGCTTCATTGGGTTTTCTGGTTTTGGTTTAGTACCCCCAGGATTCTCCACCTGGGATGGCATATTCCTGGTAATACACACAAACTGGGGAACAAGAGGCTGCAGAGCAGCCCTGTGTAAAAAAGCCTGTGGGTTTGCGTTGATGTGGTGAATTGAATATGGGTCAACGTATGCCCTGGCAGCCGAAAGGGCCAACTATGTCCTGAGGTGCATCAAGCACAGTATAGTTAGCTGGCTGGGGGACATAACTGTCCCATTCTACACTGCACCTCGAGTACCATGTGCAGTTTTGGATACCTCAACATAAGAAGGACAAAGTATTAGAGTGTGTCCAGAGGAAAGTGACCAAGATGATGAAAGGTCTCAAGGGCAAGACTTAGAAGGAGCAGCTTAGGTCACTGGACTTGTCCAGCTTGGAGCAGAAAAGGGTGAGGGGCAACATCATCACAGGCTACAACTTCCTTAAGGAGGGCAGCAGAGGAAGAGGTGCTGATCCCCCCTTTCTAGTGACCAGTGATGGGACACATGGAAATAGTATGAAGCTGCACCAGGGGAAGTTCAGACTGGACAGTAGGAAAAAGTTCTTCAATGAGAGGGTGGTTGGTCACTGGGACAGGCTCCCTGGAGGAGCAGTCACAGTACCAAGCCTGTTGGAGTTCCAGCAACATACGGACAATGCTCTTAATCATGATTTAGTTTTACGTAGTCCTGGGAGAAGCAGGGAGCTGGACTCAAATGATCCTTGTGGATTCTTTCCAACAGGAGATATTCTTATGACTTTGTTTTACAGAATGGAGCATATTTTCAAGAAAAGTAGAAAAGTAGCTTGACTGAATTAATGGAATTCTAAAGATTGACCTGATGAATTAAGAATTTAGTTTCATTGCATAAGTTCATTGATCTCATTGGCTTTCTTGATCAAAGGAAATCAGGATACTGTTTTGATATTAATGGAAAATAAAGACTATTCCAAGACAGATAAGAAGTGTAGTTTCTTGAGCAGCTGGGTAATATTATGTTTGCTTAAAGAGTAAGCACTATACAGTCTAAGAAAACACAAACTAAATTTGACATGGAGATACCACTTCCAGATGCAATTTGACAACACTGAATGCCAGTCCTGTCAGCAACAAGACCGGGACAAAATATCATTAGATGCTGCCATTTTCAAAAATTCAGTGCCTTGATACAACCAGGAAATGCTACCTACTAATTGAAAGAATGGGATGACTAACCACAATTCCTTAGAATAAACTATAACATTTTAAGACCAGAAAGTCTTCAGTACCAAAGCATTCATTTAAAACTTAAAAATCCCTTCGAGGCAACATGATTCAGAGAGATTCAAATGGGTACCCCATCTTACTTCTCAAGCATCTATAACAGACACCATCAGTAGGGATAAAACTAAGAATGCTCTCTCTGAAGTCTAAACAGCCTAAGCTACCAAGTGAGCAACCCAGCACAGGATAATGACTACTTCATTCACATCATTGCTGAAGAGCAATATATGCTGTCTTGCATAACATTACAGTAACAGCCATAAATGGAACCTAACACACACCACCTACCACCACCACATACATACAGAGAGGTTAGGACTAAACAAGATGGTACAGAAAGCACCTCACAAAGTGACTCAACTGTCCTCTTAACAGGCCACAGAAATATAGAAAAAAGTGACAGAATAGAATAAATCTGTCTCGTGCCCAGGAGTACCACGTTATTTTAATCAGAAGCACTGACCAAATGTTCCCAGTTATCTCTCATTTCCATCTGGAACTTGCACCTGATCTGCCTATATATGAATAAACACAAATTCCTTGTTTTTTTTAAGCAGGCCACAAATATTGATAGATGCTAACTACTTCTGTTTCTCTGAAAACAACAAAGATAAACATAGAAGCAATAACGTTTGAATCCCTCTTGCTGTTGGACAAATATTAAAACAAAAATAAATTCCAACAAAAGTCTGGTATGTATACCAAACCAACCATAGGAAGAAAAATCACAGGCTTAATCTTGCATGCAGAGCCTCCATATGTCTAGGACAGAACAAAGTCTTTCTTTTCAGAACAGCTATGTACTGGAAATAAATTTATTTCCCATATTTTAATGAGAAAGAAAAGCACTCACAAAAATCCTTTAGAGAGGATATGACAGGCTAAGGAGAATATTGTGGTATAAATGCAAATAATATCTACTTGGGTCTAAGTGGCAGAAGACAACACAAGAGCTTCTAAATAAACTGCTAGTCCAGAGGCAATTTCTTATACTGTTAAGCTGCTGAAGTGCTGACCAAGTGCTACAAATAGCCAGAGTTAAAAGTAGTCGGTAATTTTCGTTATATCTAATGCTCATCTTAAGATGATAATGTGATTACTTGTGTTGAAGCCAGTCACAGTTTTTGGTTAGCCAAAGGTAAATAAATTAACATTTGCAGTCTTTCACAGAGCACAAACAGCTCTCCTGTCTGTTAAACATACTCAAGATGCAAATTCAAAGAGCAGCACTGTGAACGATGGGTCTATGAACTGTCACTGCAAAAGTCAGATATAACAGATATTATGACCACACCCACTGCAGCCTCTTATGCTATTTTCACTATCAGTCACGCTTTCAAGTACGTTAATAAGAACCATCCTTTGTCATTACAGTCTGTTAGAGGAATGACTCCATCCATGTCACAAAGCGCTTTCTGAGCAAAAATGTCCTAGGATCTAATACCAGTCTGTGGTCAGAACACAGCTGAAGAGCATAGTTTTCTCTCAATTTTCCATTTCTCTCATTTTCTCAAATTAATACTAGAGATTCAATTCAGCTTCCCCCCAGGCTGCCAGACTAAGGCTTTTCAAGTAAGATGTGAATTGAAGCATTTGAACCCTGAGGACGACTCCTTTTTATCACAGCAGCACTAGTGACAGTGAAAATGTCCAGCATATCTCTTGCCAATCCATATTTATGGGGAAGTCTGTTCGGCGTTTCTAAAAATCCAAAACAGTGCGCTGATTCGATATGACTAACTTTTAGTCTCTAACTCATAAGACAAGCAACCACACAAGGGTCTTCTGATACTTCCTCTAAATCTCAAGTACCACTGCAGACACATGATTCATCTGCTCCAAATTATCCCTCCCCCGTGGGATGGACACATATATCTTTGAGTATAGGATACACAGTATTGAGCTATAACCTTAATCTACTTATTAGACATTACACAGTGACACATCCGAGCAGAAATTCTTCACAAGAGCTGTAAAGGTGAAAAATAAGAATACAAAAGAGAAAATGCCAAAAGTAAGGTAGCTCAGGCAGACAATTACATTATCCTTATAGTTTCAGTTAAATAGTAACTAAATTAGGAAGAAATATTCCACAACGAGAGTGGTGAGACACTAGAACAGGTTGCCCAGGGAAGCCATAGATGCACCCTCCCTGGAACGGTTCAAGGCTAGACTGGATGGGGCCTTGAGCAGCCTGGTCTAGTGAGAGGTGCCCTTGCCCTTGGCAGGGGAGTTGAAATTGGATAATCATAGAATCACAGGGACCATCTTTAAGGTCCCTTGCAACCCAAACTATTTTATGATTCTATGATACGATTCTCCCAGCTGTTATTTTAAACTCCCTTCCTTTGGATTCCACTTACTAAATTCATAACAGAAGATTCTGAAACTCTCAAAATATCACAAAAATAGCCTTAAAGATCCACATCCAGGCCAATATTCAACAAGTAAATCCCTACTTTTTGAGTAACAAACATCTCATAAGAATTATTTGCCAGAGATTTACATAGTTATTACAAAACACTGGGAAATTCAATAATGTAATTTTTTTTTTTTTCTTCAGAACTCCTGAAGAGCATGCCAACAAACTAACACACTGGAATTATACAGGATAGAAAGAAATGTATGTGTTCTCATGCTGAAGCTGTAAAACGCAAATTTCTTTATTCTTGTTCTTTAAGAGTAAAATGAATGCATTTCAGACCAGTTGAAAAACCTTTCCTCTTGAAGAAAAATCAGAAAGTTTTCACAAAACAAGAGACAGAACATGCCCTGGTCTCAAAGTGAGACTGCTATAGTCTTTGAGTCGTATGTGATTTTCATTTTTTTTTAAATATACATTAGAAACAACTACGGATCACTAAGGGCTTTCACTTTTACATAATTTTTACTTATTTAAGGAAGATAAAGGATTTTCATTATTTCTTGAATCAAGTTTACTGAAGAAAAGATGCTGAGAAAACGTAACTGTCGATACGAGTTTGTCAGCAGCATAGAAAATTAAATCGGGGCAACTTTCTAAGAGTTTATAAAAACAAGGATTTTTCAATAGAGAGAATCTAGATATAAATTAGCTTTTTATTTGAGACAGATCCTCTTTATTGTAAAAGCAGGTGGCTGAGACAATTTTATCTATACAGGAACAGAAGGACCTCCTGACACTTTCTAGACAGAAAAAAAAAATCTACTAAAAATAATCCATAAGACTTCTTACTAGGGGTATTAAAATACCACTTAAAGCCTTCCAGAAATTCTACTAGAGTCATGAGATCACTTGACATTGCTTCTTCCTGATATACTCCAAACATGAAGATCCAATACCACTATACTTCACCATTCATAATCAAACCTTTCAGTAACAAGAGCTCTCATGTTCCAGCACACATTTCAGAAAGAGGTCTAACCAAATCACTACATGAGGGAACAAAGTTACACTTCAGTTTATCTAAGTTATTCTATACAAGCTTTAAAAGCAGTCATCACACATTTACACCTGCTTTTAGAAGATATGTTCTTCTCAAGTTCCTATGATTTCTTTAATAGTGATTTCCTGAAACTGTGAAACATTCTTGATTAACAAAATCATCCCTGAACTTGTTTATGACCGAACTTTATTGTACAGCCTTCAGGTTACATTAAGTTACTTTGTACACTAAAATTTCCTTGTAAAACTGATACCAACTACTCCATTCCATTTAATTTCCTCTTAGGTCCAATTCTCTTTCCTTTGGATAGTAACCATTTACCTGGCCACCGGATAACGGGCAAACAACAAGGCAACCCAACATGGTATTTATTCTGTTTTGCAAATCAAGTGCAATGACCCTCACTCATTTCAACATTGCATATATGATCATGACTCAATGTAATTAAGAATAAAATTACAGAAGTTTTTAAAGCTTCTCAAATAGAAAAATCTGCTTGACTTTAGTCACTAATCCTTCCCATTTAAGCAGTTAAGTAAATGCATTATTTATTATCAAAAGATACAGGATTCTCAAGATAAAGGATTGCATTTCCTTTATTCTTCAGCATCACTTACTCAGCTTTCCAGTTCTGCAGGAAACCTGCACCTTAGCAGTTGCAACTCACATATACTTTGCTGTGTATGAATCTCACACATTAATGCAAGGAAATTCAACAATTTTAAGTAATTACTATGAAGCCACTAACAATTTTCAGTCTTCAAATCTAATTTGCAAAATGACTCCCATAACACCACCTGCATGATTAAAGAAAGTTAATTCACAGTATCTTGTAAGTACTTTCCTACAGAGTGACTGATTGATGAAGATCATGGTTATTAGTCTTGGCTAACCATCAGAAGTCAAAGCAAGTCTCCTTTTACTACATCTTGCACCTGTGTTTCTACTCTTATTCACCTGAAGTAGCTGACACGAAAAACCACTCTTTGCAGCAAATGGGTCCTTTTCTTCCCTTTCTGCCCTAACTTCAATGATCCAAAGAAATCATGAGTCAGGCTTTAGAATGATGGACCTTGGAAGGAAAAGAAATTTAAGAAAAGGACACTTCTAGTTTATGGTACTTGGTTCCTCAAAACAATCTGTATAGATTTCCTGTTGCTGTTATGCAACCAGCATTCAGCAGTCAAAAAGATGACAGCATTATGACAAAGACTTATCTCAGTAGCATGCAATTAACCGTGGAACACTTTGCAAAATGTATTTAGAGCCAGAGCGGCTAATGTTGCAAACCCCCAGAATTAGTTCAACTGCATATTTTAAAAATGAAAAAGGTTGCAACTGATATTCATAATTCAATGTTTCCTACTGTAGGATGGCTAAGTCAAGTTAATGACAGTCTGCAGAGTTCCAGACCTCTACAAGCAGAGCTAATGCAGCAACTCACCCTTTCAACAACTTACCGATGCAAAGAAATACAGAAAAAGAGGCTTCTGATCTCCCCTTGCCATGCATACATAAAGTACAGTCATCTTGCAAACATCCTGTACTTTAACACTTTTTCCACAATGACATAAAGAAAATGTATATGTATTTACATATATGTATAATATGTATTTATATATATGTACATAATATGTATTTACAAGTATTTGTTCTTATTATATAATTTATGTCTTTACAATAATATATTTGATACATAATATAATAAAAGAGAATACTTTTCATAAGATATAGCCAAGATTTCAAAAGTTAACTCTGTGGCAATAGTTTATACTCAGAGGTTGTTTTTTTTTTTCTCCCAAACAAAATCTACTAGGAAGGACATTTCATGCATAAGAATGAAATGCAAATCGTATCTTTAAATTAAACATATGTGAAAACAACATGTATTTACACAGAAGACCGTTCTTCATTGCTACTTAAATGGTGCGCAGACAATTCTGCCCTCTCTTCTGCCCCAAAGCAGTGGTTTATAAAGACTGATGAAGAAGCAATACGTGGCAGAGGAAGAATTCCCTAGAAAAGAAACTGTGCAAGGGCTGATGCAATGGACGCACACATTCTGTAGAGAAGAACAGTTTGGAGTAGAGAGAGGTATTGGATCCACCCAACTACCACAAGAAATTTGGGTTATCATAGCACAGCACTATATCAAGATGTTACTACAAGCAGACAGTTTCTGGTGCAAACTGCAGCATCAACTAGACATCTGTCTTTTCTACCAGTCCTACAGAGGGGCATTGCAGCAAGCGTCTCTCTTGAGTTTTTGCATGTTGCCAACTTTGACAAGATTTGTAAAAACTTGTTACTCTCTCCTCCAAAAACCTCCTACATAAAATGGTTCAGTGTATTCAAAAACTACCGAACAGCATCATAATTAAGCTTAACTTCTGTGAAAAATATCACTTAAAAGTATGAAATTCAAGGCAGTAAAAAGTAAGTTCAATGGTTTTAAATACCTAAAAAAAAAAAACACAGAACGACCTACACAAAAACATGAAAATCAATGATGGAGCTGCAATTTCACAAAATTTAGTCTTGTGCAACAAGATTTCAGTCAAAGCAAGGCTATGTCTCTGGTTGTTCTGGATGTTATGGCTTCAAATGGAAAGAAAATATGGTCAATTCATTATGTTTTCTAAAGAATGAGTTGGAATCAGAAAAAAATAACTTGTTAAATTGTTATACTACTGCTCCAACAAGAGACCTTTCAAAGAAAACCCTGATTTTCATCATTATTGAAAAAATGGTGAAAGAGAAAAGTGTGTTTATGATGACTGTTCAAGAACACATCTACAGGTGAACATAAGTAGTTGCCTTCATACTGAACAACAGATAACTGAAAACCAAGTAACAGTGCTGCAGAATGTCAGATGCACTACATGGAAACCAATAGTAGATCTAAGAAGTCTAAAGACTAATATGTTCATCAAAGATTTAAAACATGTAACTTTGTTAGTGTTCATCAGGCAAGGACCAACAACGCTACACATTACAGAATCACAAAAGAAGGACCATGTAAATTTCTAAGATCCAAACTCTTTAAATTCTGCCACCTTCTTCTGTAACATTGTTATCCCTATTAAACCCTAAGCTTAATCTTCCTTTTTTGTTCAAAACAAACTGGAGAGAATGATGTTTTCACCAGTTACCTCCTGATGACCAAAGGAACAAGATAATCAAGGCACATTTCTTCAGCTTCAGTATTTCGCTCAAGGGGAAAATGTTTACACCACCAGTTGAAACTGCTCTATAATTAAGGAAAGTCAGGCTTGTACTTCAAATGTATCTCAAGGGTTTTTTTGCAGGAGAATACTAATTGATCATTTTCTCTTTACAACAAAATTATATTAGTCTGTCAATCTATTAAGACTAAGTATGTATGTTGGGAAAACATGGATTACCAATGACCGGCAGATCAAGGTATGATTGTTATCCATTGCCAGTAGTGGATATCCATTAAGTACACCTGTACTGATGAAACATAAGACCACATACTCTAATAGGGAAATACAGTTTTAGTAACATTTTTTGAAGACTTAAGAATGTACATTTAATTCTTGAAGTTAAGCAACAAAATGACTCATTAGAAACCTGTTCACCTGTTTCACCTCACAATTACGAGCAAAGTTGGTACATGAAGTGTTTCCCCTTCCCACTTTATCAAGAAGTAATGACGAAGCCATGCCTTGCTACTCACAGGTCAGACAGAAAATTCTTTTTCTACTGAGGCATTTTTACCAGGTTATTCTCCACAGGCAATTTAGCTGAACAGGTAGACTGTGCATTCCTTACACACCAAGTTCAGAACAGTATATTGATACTTTATTTTGAAGCTACCAATGCCAAGGCAAATGCTTGTTTTCACCAGTGTAGTTTGTTGTTAAACTGTTTCTGCCACTATTTTGAATTTCAGTTTAAAACAATCCTACGGCCAAACCCATTCTGTCCTTAGAAGACTAAATGCTTCTCTTATAATTACCCTGAAGCATTTGAAAAGGATACCAGTGCTATAATATTATAAAACACTGCAGTTCTGCAACAATTCTCAGCTCAAGGCAACCTGAAAAGAGTTTTAAGTGACCTTTCATGACTCTGGAAAAAGTATGCTGAATTTCTATTCTTCTCCTAAATATACCCTCAGAATTCCAAGTAACACACTATGAAGTAAAAAACTAAGAAAAACTGCATTTTTTTTTCCCTTTTTTTTTTTTTTTTTGGTGGAAAATAGCTCAGTTCTTCATACTTCTCATTTCACTGCAGATTCCCTAGCTTGCAAATTTGTTTCTTTTAAGGTGCTTGCTGCAGGTTGCTTGCCAATGAACATTCAGGGAAACAACAGATGTTATTAAAAAAAAAAAGGCCATGCAACCACCATCCTTCAGCTCAACTTTCACCCTCAGAATTTATATTTGTCAGTTTGCTTGTATATACTGTGGCTATACTACTATGTGGAACTATCCTAAATTTCTCAGCCTTTCTTCATAGGAGATGTGTTCTAGCCCTCTGATCATTTTTGTGGCCTGTCCCTGGACCCACTCCAACAGGGTCATGTTTGTCCTCTGCCAGGTATCCCAGAAGTGGACACAGTACTACAGATGGAGTCTCAAAGGAGCAAAGAAAAAGGAGAGAATCGCTTTCCTCAGCCTGCCAGCCTTGCTTCTTTTTATGCAGCTCAGGATACAATCAGCTTTCTGGGCTGCAATCACACATTGCTGGCTCATACCCAACTTTTCATCTACTGATATCCTCAAGTCTTTCTCAGCAGGGCTGCTCTCAATCCCTTCAATCCCCAGCCTATATTGACACCAGAGGTTTGCCCCAACCCAGGTGCAGGACCTTGCACTTGGCCTCGCTGAACCACACAAGGCTCATGGGCCCACTACTCCAGCTTGTCCAGGTCCCTCTGGATAGCATCCCATCCCTCAAGTACATCAACTGCACCACTCAGCTTGATGTCATCTGCAGGCTTGATGAGGGTGTGCTCAATCCCATTCTGTCATTAATAAAGATGCTGAACAGTACTAGCCCCAACACAGACCTCTGAGAAACACCACTGACTACTGATCTCCTTTTGGAGACTGAGCTAGTGATAGCAACTTTTTGATTGTGGCCATCCAGCCAAATCCTCATCCATCAAACAGTCCATTTATAAAACCCATACATCCCCAGAGCTATTGTGCAGGACTGTGTCAATGGCCTCACATAAGTCACGGTAGGTAATATCAGCTGCTCTTCCCTTACCCACCAACAGTCACTCCATCGTAGACAGCCACCAGATTAAACAGATACAATTTGTCCTTTGCAAAGCCATGTTGGCCGTCTCTTAGCACGTCTGTCACCCATATGCCTTGGCATAGCTTCCAGAAGGATCTGCTCCATGATCCTATCAGACATACAGGTGAGGCTGACTGGTAGATAGTTCCCAGCGTCTCCTTTTTAAAAACTGGTGTGATGTTTCTCTTTTCCAGTCACTATTCCCAAATTATATGCATTTAACATTACGCATGATTTTATCCCTGTTCAAAGGATTTGTTAGAGTGTTTAAAAATCCTCTGCAGAGTTCAAGCCAGAATAAAAGTAATATCTAAACAGTGTCTTCAAGTCTTTGAAGAGCTAGTCAACTAGTGACTGTCACACAGAAGAGTTACTGAAGAAGAAAAGGGAAGGGAAAGCCTTAAGAAAGGCTGAGGCTGGATGCAGACAGGTGAGAAAAAGCACAAGAAAGCAGGAGGAAACATAGAAGTACTGACAAATTGCGTAACTACTAACAGTGCAATGAAAATAGCTGGTTCAAGCAGAAAGCTGCCTCAGTAACTCGCATTAATACAGAGTATAAAACAGAAGGGCGAAGTTCATTATGTCTTTGAAGTGCCTCAATAAGAACACTTGGTACTGGACTTCATTGTCATTAGTAACTGGTTTAGAGCCCACAGCCCATCCAAAAGACTTAAAACTCTCCAGTCCTGCTACTGCCAGGTAGCAGACTGTTCCACTGAACAGAAGTCACCCCTCCAGGTTATTTTGGTGGATGAACTCCAAATTCTCAATAATTAAGGTCACGTCACCACTTATCTTAAACAAAATGGCTTGAATTGGAGTTGCAAGGTGATGGAGTCTGATGATTTTTGCCTAAATCAACTAACAAAGCTTGGACTGACTACACATAAAATACTAGTAACATTTTTCACAATTTTAAAACAGAACCGGAAATGACATATAAAACAAAAATTCACAGAACACAGAAGAAACAGTTGACTTTGTGCAGAACTACCTTGTTTAAAGGCCATGACAGGTACTTTATCTCATCGCAAGAAAGGGATTTGTAGATCTCTGCATATTCAAGTAAACACAGTTGCGTTTACATAAGCTGTTGTTTGATCGCTCTCAATTAAATAATTGTTTGTAGATCTGTTTTTAAGGCTTACTTAGTTTCTATCTTCTCATCCAGCTTACTTTAGTGCACTTAATTACTCCGTCGACTGATGGTTTGTACACATTTTCAGCATATATTTACAGAATTAGAGTGGTGTAGACTGGAAGGGACCTCTAGAAGTCATCTGGTCCAACCACCCTGCTCAAACAGGGCCACCTGGTCTCACTGCCCTGGATCATATCCAGACAGATTTTGAATATCTCCAAAGATGCAGAGTCCACAGCCTCTCTGGACAACCTGTGTCAGTGCTCAGACACTCTTACAGTAAAAAAAGTAATTTTCTCTACATCACTGATAGTGAATGAGTTCTCCCTCAGGCCACAAAGTGAAAGAACATGAAAATTTCTGTGTTGCTCTGCTTTTTGACCACACAACATAAAACCTGAACTGTAGCACTTTATAAGAAAACGTTTGAATCTTTAACTGAAAAACAAAACAAAAAAAAAACCCAAACACCCAGACAGATTTATTCATCTACTTGGTTAACCCTGGAGACTACACACCTTGAGACAAGATATTTCAAGTAACAAAGGTTATAAAAAGAAGACCAAAATAAAATATTTACTTGAAGACCTCAATATTTTTCTTTCCAATGTGAAATTTGTCTTTTTTTTTGGCATCTAGGATCTGTTTGACAAAAAAATAATAATAATAAAAAACTTAACCAAAACTGTTCTATACCTTATTATACATATTATCGCTCATTATTTCTGGAATACTTTTAGGCTAGGAATTTTTTTTATTTGCAGTTATGAGTTCTTTTGCTTTACTTTCTCATTTATGACTGAAAAACTAAGAAAAGGTACCCAAATTAACCTACTGTAGAAATAAATAGGAAAACCAATGTTCATGGAAGAGAAATACTTCACAAATACATGAACAGTTATTTCAGAAAAATACTTAGTTTTTGTCTGGTTCCCCTCCCCTCTGAAACTCATCTGGCTTGATCAGTTGTGTTTGCTTGAAGGAAAACATAAAACAAAGTCGGAGTACCAGAATCAATGCATGGGATGAGTCCTTCACTCAGTCTTCTCCCTGACACTTTCCTGGACATCCTCTCTACAGCTCATTTGTAACACCTACTTCTACTTCATTTATAGCAAGTGATTAACTTCTGGAGAGTGTGATCAATGTACAAAAGAGCTCACGCTGACAAGTGTTGGTACTGCAGGAAAAGAATGGAAATATCAGTCTGCAGATGTTGAGCTAACTGAGCAGTTTATTTTTTCAAAAAGTTTCCTGTAACAACAATAGCAAAAAACATTTTATATAAAAAACAGCAAATCTGAGGAAGTTAAGAGGCCTGATCAAGATAGCTTATTCCTTATAATTGACAAGCCAACTTTAGATTTTAGCTTGCTTGTAATTTTCTATTTCCTAACCATTCTTTCCTTGAATACTTAATATAGCGTTAAGGACTGTACACCACACCCTTCATTCTCCTTTCCATGCTACCATGTCACCCATCCCCAAAGTGTAGCATCAATAAGTTTCACAGGAGACAAGTAGAGTTAAATAAGAGAAAGAAATTGTAACTAATATCTCACATTCTCAAAGCTTGTTCTTTCACCATAACTTCAAGCCTGGAGCACAGAAATGACACCTCATATTCAAAGGAATGGAGAAAAAGTCAGAGGATTCTCTACTGCTAGCACAAAATTACAAGTACTATGGAAACAGTCATAAGGCTTACCTGGGAGTGGAGTGGAATTCAGTGGTCACAAAGCTTTAGTTAATGTATGAACCCTGTATGACTAAGGCTTGGCTTCTCCAGGACCATACTTGTGACTCATTCCCCTTCTTTCACCCTCAATTACAAATCCTAATCCTTTTATTTTCCGAAAGACATCGCATGCGAGAAGGGCAGTCAAGGTAACCGAGCAAGATGATATTCCGAATCTCTCTTTCTAATACCGATTAGTATGTACTAACCAGTTGTACACCATCAGTAAGCAGGAAAAAGACTGCACAGAGAAAGTTTCTTCCTGCACCCCCAAATCTAGGTTGTTCCAAAGGCAGGGTTCCTTTGAAGAGTCCCTCTTCTGTTAGATGTAGGTACATCTAACAACAGTACTCAACCAATATGTGCCCATCAAGCAAATCTTTTTCAAAGGCAAATTGGACTTCAAGATGTAGTAGCAGCTGGTCAGCTCCAGCTAACTGAAACCTCTTTTTAAACCATCAAAGCTAAACACAAGGTCAAGATTTTAATTCTGGTTACCCAAAATTAACATTTCTGTAATACTTCTTAAGCCAGGTTTAAGTGCATCCAACCCAGCTCTTAGTATTTCAACATGCCATCAAGTGCCAAAGAGCACCACAGCAGGTGAAATTCTCCCAGAGGCAAATTTCTTACTATGAAACTATGTTTAGAGTCTCCTCAAAAATCTTACAACTAAAGGTAACAATCCTTTTCCCAGTTAAACATTTCTCATCTTAGCATATGATTATTAAAAAACAACCAACCAAATAACAGATTAAGACTCATGATACTAACATAATGCAGAGTGGACAGTAGTTAAACATGACTTTTTTCTTACCGTTTTACACTAAGAAGCTGTGTCTATTATCAGGTTGCTGTTAAAGACGAGACTTTGCATAGAATTTACCTTAGTACTAAGTTGTTATCCAGTCCAGAGTCTTTTAATAGCTCCTTCCTTTCCCAGCTGTTAGACTGCCATAACCAAACAGGTATTTCATAATACATATCAAAAGCTCATCAGCAAGTGCTGAGGAGCAGTTACCAGTTGTTTTTATTTTTAAAAAAAGACAAGTCACAGGAAATATACTGTGCATAAGCATACCTTATTCCACTCAATTTTTTTGCAGAACTCAAACTTTCAAGGGAACAACTTTAGCAGTTAGTCCAGAAAGCAACAAATATTCCATGCTAATGTATGCCATGACACAAGATAGCTTGATCCACGTACTGTCCCTTTTCTCATCCTACATCCTCCATGCAGAGATTAGGAATATTGCCTAGCTGGAAAAACCTTATGGTTGTTGTTTTCAAATATATCAAAGCTTTAAAGAAGTCCCACATTCACTCCCAAAGCTTACAAGTCTTTAAATAAGATGAAGAATAGGATCATTTAAAGATAGTTTATCAAATAGAAACACTTCCATTTCAATTGACACAACTGGTGATATTAGCTCACTGTTTAGAAGTATCAGCTATTTTAAAATCTGAATTTTAATTATAAATATAAGGTAGTTCCTCACAATTAAGGCTTTAACATTTATTACAAAAAGTCCTGAAAAAAAGTATTAACTCAGAACTGTCTGGTGTTCTTGTAATAGCAAAAAAAACCCTGACCAACTAACCAATCCAAAACAAACCCCAAACTTGGTCAGACCACTCACCTGCAACACTGGTAATGGTAACAGGAACTCCTTGAACTTGAACACCTGCAGCACTCAGGTTGGCAACACTTACTGTTTGAAGATTAGGTACTGAAGCAAGTTGGGCAGCATTCAAAGTGATGGGAGTACCAGCAACAGCCACTGGTGCAATCTGGGCAATGGTTGTGCCACCACTTGAAGACACAGGGGTAATGGTTAGTTGTTGGGATAACCCAGTATTTTGAACTTGAAGATTTGAAAGACTTTGCAGGTTTTGAACCTGTACAGTTTGCCAGCTGATCTGCCCCGATGGTGTTAAAGTTGGAGCCCGGATGAGCACCTGAGTTGGACTCACTGCCTGCAGCTGAACGTTCTGCAAAGGCTGCTGCTGGATGGTCTGTATAGTCTGCCCTGACTGGAGCTGAAATGACTGTGGAGGAATGGCCTGAATAATCTGCTGTTGAGGCTGCTGGATCTGTATCTGCTGTAGAATAGGCTGACCTACGATTTGGACCTGCTGAAGGGAACTCGACTGATCCTGGGTGTTCTGTACTCCATTGGACTGAAGCTGACTCGAGTTCTGGGATTCAGAGTCTGTAGCAGTTGTTTGCGGTTCTTCAGTCGTCTGCTCTGAACTGCTGGTTGTTGTGCTTGTGAACTGCCCTGTTTCTGCAGTGCTTACTAGAGTGTCACTGCTAGTCAGAGATGTCGAGGCAGTGGTCGTAGTGGTGGAAGATGAGGAAGGAGATTCTGGCATTGTAGTAACAGAGGCAGAAGTGACAGGTGTAGATGCTGCCTGATTTCCATTGGAAGCTCCACTCTCAGTAGACTGGCCACTTTGACCTGTACTTCCTGCAGCTGCCACATTGTTTATCACAGGCAAAGCTAGAGTTACCCCACCAATGTTTATAGGTAACGTTGTTACAACCTGCGCCTGAGTACCAGGAATAGTTTGCAGTTGCAGTGGTATGGAAACACCAGGTCTAATTTGGACCGGAACTGTCTGATTTGCTAGATTTTGAGCAATCACATTCCCCGAAGCTGTCCTATTTGCTGTTGTGAGGATAGCTTGATTATTCCCTGCAGGAATAAGCTGAATTTGACTCTGTAGGTCTTGCAGACCAGTAGCATTAGACGGATTGACTTGGAGTTGTTGACCTTCTGTTGTCTGAATCTGTGGGATCACTTGGTATTGGACACTGCCACTTGGATTTTGTAGTTGAATAACTTGGAATTGTCCAGGGGTTGTGGCAGAAGAATTGCTTGATTTGGTTTTTGAAGGAGATGTACTTCCATTGTTACTGCTGGAGGGACTTGCTGCACTTGAGGCAACAGAAGATCCTTGCTGACTAACATTATTTTCTTTTGAAGTAGAAGGAGCAGCAGCAACAAGCTGCCAAGCATTTCCAGCAAGCTGAGTTGTTACCAATTCTAACTGCTGTGGCTGATTCTGAAGCTGCACCAAACCTTGATTTGGATCTATAATAATCTGCTGCTGTCCAGTTCCTTGATTCTCACCAGGAGTTCCTATTTTGCTGCAAGTAGCTGCTAGCAAAGCAAGAGGTGAAGGCTGAGAATCCTATCCGTAAAGACAGAAAACAGAAAAGACTCAGGAGAAGAGCATGAGTATGAACCATGAGAAGTAAGCATCAAGGTTTACACAGGAAACAGAAAAAAAAAATAATATTGTCTCCGCATGGAAACCAATGCTATAGCTCTGAAAAAGGAGATATGTAATTCTGTAAATAATCCTTAAAGCCCCCAATTATCAATGATTATGTGACGGCCAGGACCTCACCCACATCCTTTTCCACCCATCAAAACAAAGAAAAATTTTAGAAGTGCTGCTATTGCATGGAAAGCAGCTGATCACTGCAAAATGCAATCAAAAAAAACAAGTCCAGGCAGTAAAAATATCGCACCCAACGAACTACGCTTCATGCAACACAAAGAAAGATGCCCTGAGCAGGAAACGCTGTTAGGTGAACATTTAATTTAAAATGCTAATAGTTTGGGCACTTCCCTATTCAGGTGTGTGTGCTTTACCTGTGAGCCTCCAGTTTTCCCTTTTTTATTATTATTGTTGTTATTCTCTGCCTCGGGAGATTTCTCTCCCTCTGTGGGCATAGTTTCTTCCTTCTTTTGATCTGCAAAAATATCAAGCGTAACAAGTTAATTATTCACCTTCTTTTATACAATAACAAAACCTACAAGCATATCCTTTTTGGTTCTCGGCTTGTGGTCTTTACTTCTTCATAAAAACAAGAGCGCAAACCATTATTACAAAAGAACGAGTCCTAAGAAACGTGGTTTGAAACCCAACCCATGGGGGCTGGAGAGTTAACACCCAGAAAGGGGAGGTTTAGTTTCCTCTCCCAGCGACAGCAGGAAAAAACCACCCACAAACCTCCTCCTCCTCCTGCCCCCTAAAGCATCGACGGCCACTGACTGGCCGTCGATGCTTTAGGGGGCAGGAGGAGGGTTGTGCATGGGAGGGAAAAAGGGAGGAAAAGAGGAATGAAAGAGGGAGGGATGTGCACAGGAGGGAGCGGTAGCGAAGAAAGGAGGAATGGAGGAGGGAGGTACGGAGGAGGCAAGTCGCAGGGGCAGGCAGGGGAGGAAGAGAGGGGGGCACAAGAGGAAGCCGCGCGGATGGGCGGAGGGGCAGCAAGAGGGGAGCGGGGTAAGAAGGGGGAGAAGCAGGGAAGAAAAGGGGGAACCCAGGAGGGCGGGATAGAGGGGGGACGAAGGGTGGAGGGAGGAGCGGAGGGAGGGAGGGGTGTGCACGGGAGGGAGAGAGGGAGGGGGTTACATACCGCTCATCCCGCATTAATGCCCCGCTGAGGCGCCGCTCTAGGGGGGAGGAGAAGGAGGAGGAGGAGGCGGAGGGTGGGGTGGGGGTAGCGGGGAGAAGGCCGGTCGCAGCCGGAGCTGGGAGGAGCGGGACGGCCTATTTTTCCACGAATGGCCGCCGCTGGGCTGTGGCGTAGCTGCCTTTCTCTCCGCCCGCCGCCGCCGCCGCCTTGAGTGACAGCCGCGGGCGCGCGGGGGGCGGGCGCCGGGGGCGGGGCCCGCCGCGGCCCAACCACCGCCCACCGAGCGCCAAACCGAGCCCAGCCGCCGGCCCCTCGGCCGCCCCTCTCCGCCTCAGCCCCGCGCCCGAGGCAGGGGAGGCGGGGCGGGGGCGGGACGCGGTGCCCCGCGAGCCCGGCCCCGGCAGGCGGCGGGGCAGGCCAAGCAGGGTGGGCGGGGGGGAGGGCCGGGCGCTCTTCTTCGTCGTCTTCCTCCTCCTCCTCCTCCTCCTAGTCGTCTGGCCGGGCGAGAGGGGGCGGGGCTGCCGAGGCGCGCGCGCTCCGGGGCGGTGGCTGCTCTCGGCGGGGGCGGGCGGCCCGGGCTCCCGCGCTCTCGCCGCTCTTGACAGCGCGAAGGGGGGAGGGAGGGCGAAAGGCGGGCGAAAGGCGGGGCCTGGCGAAAGGCGGGGAGGGGCCTGGGCCAGGGCCGTGTAACCGTCGGGCCCGCTCGAGGCGAGGCGCCGATTGGCGGAGCGGACGCGCGCGCGCCCCGGCCAATCCAGCCAATGCGGAGAGGGGCGGGCGGGGCCGCCCGCCAGGCGGCCAACCGGGGCGGGGGCCCGCCCGCCTCGCGGCGCCTAACTGACAGCGCGCGGGAAGCCGCGCCGCAGCTCCCCCGGGGCGCCAGCCCCCTGCCTCGGGTAGGGGAGGAGAAGAGACCCCTGTGGCTTTCCCTATGGAAATCGGGGCCTCTTCCCTCCCCCTCGAAGCCTTCCGAGCCAGCCGGCTGCCTGCGCGCCAGGCTTGGCGGGAGGCGGGGGTAGGGCGGCCGAGGGGTTTCTTCCCCACATGCCGGGGATGTTTCCCGCAGCCGGGGGCGAGGGGGCGGGTGCTGCTCGCCTCTTGGGCTCGGAGGTGGTGGGCGCGCGAGGCACGCCGGGATATGTAGTTGCGGGCGCGCGGGGCGGTGGCGGCGCATGCGCAGAGAGGGTGACGGGGGCCGGGCTGGTGCGGCCGGGCGGGGCCTGACCCATCCTCGCAGGGCGGGAAGCGGCACTCGACACCCTGCGGGGACGCGGGCTGCTTGTCGTTAGGTTGAGAACAGCTCAGTTGTGTCTGTGATGTTGGTTTCCTCGGGTTATGTATGCGAGTAAGCTCTCGGTGCTGCCCGCTCTCCTGGCTGCTCGGGGAAAACGGCTGGGTCAGGCCAAGCTGATTGTGGCTGCGGTGTGGTGTGAGAGATGATGGATCTGCAAGTGAGAAACACTCATTCACTGATAAAGTATTGAAAAGGACAAAGTCTTCGAAGCAAAGGCAATAATGTTTTTGTTTTACAATTCAGCGCTGAATGGGATGTGCTTCTAAACAAGGCATAACATCTTACAAAAGCAGTAGGTATATATACTATTTTTAGACAAAGAACCATGTAAATCCTCAAAGAATGTTCATTTTTGGTTTTTTTTTAGATTATCCAACTATGTCTGGAGACTCCCTTCAGGTTATTTCCTGACCTACAGCAGCTGCATCTTACAAGACAACTAAGCGTGTCAATGAATTCTCACAGCCCTAAGACAGGTTATCTCTTGACTTAAACAGCTACATCTTACAAGACAGATTTGTATGAGATAATTAAACATACAAACCAGCTGCAGCAAAACTTACCAATTCTCACATGCAAAAGCATGGCAAAGCGTGTTAACCCTGTCTGAATTTGGAAGAAACTTGGTTGTAGTGGCACAGGTGTGCTGATCTGTCAGTTTAAATTTTCTGTACTGAATACCCAAATTCTTTGTCAAGAAGCACCCGCTAACCACAAGTCAGCAACAAAAGTGCTGAAGAATTTCTTTACCAACTGTTCAACTGTTTGCTCCCTTAAAGGGATGAAGACATCCTCAATCTCTATACCAGATCTCCAGCACAACCTCTGGAGTAAAGGAAATGTCGAAATATCCAGTTTGTCCATTGTAGAGTAAGAAAATGATCAGAAATAAATGTGGCACAGCCTCTTACTAGTCATTGTAGACAGTCAAAACACATAGGTCACAAGTAGATGCATCAGAAAATGACCTTAGAAGTGTTGAATAAATTGTTTTGAGATAAGCAAATGGTAATAACTTGTAGTTTACAGCTCACCCAATTCTCAGTGCCTTCTGCTAAACAGTGCTGGAAGAGCAGGGCTGCCCCAGAAAGGAGCCAGCTGCCAAGGAGATCCTAACCCGACATGGCAGTGCCCCAACAGGCAGGGCACCATGCCTCACTTTAGAGCAGTGGTGACAGGATCTGCTGATTGTCCAGTGGTTGTCAGATAAGCAGCAGAGAGGGCTACCTCTGCCACAGGGCCAGGTCTGGGACCAAGGCTGAGCTCTGGTGGAGCTCTGGCCCCTGAACAGTTGCCCTGAGTGAGGGTGGTCATGGCACCACAGCCTGCCCAGGCATTCAGTGGCCCAAGAGGCAGGATACGGAGCACCTTCTGAATGAGAAATTGCATGAAGAATGGGTAAATGTATTAGCAAAGAAACTCTTCTGTTAGTGAGAGGTTGATGTACTAAGTCCTATGGAAGCTTTTAGACTTTTACTAGATTGCTGTGGATCTGCAGCTTTAGGCACAGCACTTTTGAAAATGTGGCTCTAGGGTGCAGAGAATAAAAGTTCTCTCAGTGAGTGATTGAAGTGACAGATAAAAGATGTTGGTAGTGTAGGTGATTTCAGAGAGGGCATCATGATTTTTATATATTTTTGCATCCACAATTGCTCCTATACCACCTACTCTTTCCCGAATTCCAAATGTCACTCTTGTTCAAATTCTTTCTTCCAGCTTAAGCTTTTGAGCCTGTCTTTTTGAGCATTGTTCCCACATGACCCAGTACCTGCCCTCTGCACCCTGACACTCGTTGCTCTTTGCAGGCTCTTGTAGAACTCAGGAGAAGTCACCTGTTGAGTTGTATGGAAGTAGGATTAAGTCCGAGGATGAATATTTGTTGTCATAGGAGTCCCAACTGCTATTGGAATGGATGAAAGAAAAGTATCAGAAATAGAGAAAAGTTAAGCAAAAATTTTTTATCACCACCTCCTTTCAGGCTTAAAATTTTGAAAGTGTGTTGACACCCAGGAAGAGAACACGGCATGGAAATGTGTGAGCGGGCAGAGACCCACGAAAATGCAAGGTTCCTGTCAAGATATATCTCAGGCATAGTATCGCATAAGGCATAAGGGTGGCTTATCTGCACAACAGCCCAAACTAAGAAAATCCATTTTGTGCTGGGTCTCTACTGCTTGACCTGTCTCATAGTGCATATGCATTTCATTTAATTGCAACTGGTTAAGCTCATAGTTTTTAATATTTTAAGTATCCTTTCTCTGTATCCGAGTGTGCACTTTTCTCTCTCTTGTTTATCAGTTCCTCTACATTGTTTCTGGTTTTGTAATCTTTTGATGACATTCCTTAGTACCCTGTTTTCATTTGCTGTATTTGCTCCAACCTTTTCTTCTGTGAAGTTACTTTTCTGGGTCTTGCTTTACCCATTTTTTTTTGCTGCTTTCTTTCTTGGTTCTAATACTCTCTTTTCTCCACCTCAAAAGTGTGCTTCCGCTCGAATTCCCCACCTGTGGTGTGCATTTTTTTTTTTTCCCTTCCCTTTTTTTTTTCTTTTAAGCTCCCAAACTAGCTTGTATCCTCTTTTCTCTAACTTCTGGCTTGTTCTAAGTTATCCTTAGCTTTCACTGATCTTTCACCCAAAGCACTGGCAGATATTTTTTAACGTGTTTAGGCATTGCTCTACTGAGCACAGTGAGGCTTGTAATACAGAACAGAGCAACACCTAAATATCCTTACAAAGGAAAAAAAAAAGAGGGGGGCATGAGAAGGGAGAGAGAGACAGCTGGCTCCATGCTCCAGTTTCATTGGTTGCCGTCTCTGCTATCTGCCAGCACTCACATAGGCTGTGTTTGGACAGAGAGCTGAGAGCAGCTGTAAACAGCAGAGACAGTAATGAGATGGTGGCTTTGCAAAACTGTAAATCTGGCTGTAGGGTACCTAGTATTAGATTAAAAATGCTACAGTCTATAAACACAAAATGTTGGACTACTATAAGACCACTGTTTGACTGAAAGTAGGGATGGGGACAAGTGTACATAAATAAAAAAAAGAAGGAATAATTTTTATCTGAGAGGATTGTGCAAGATCAGGTATCAGATATCCACATTTCTGAATGAACCTTCTTTGCTAGTCCAAAGAGCTTGACTCTTTTGTCAATTCTTTCATGCTCCCTTTCTGCTCTTCATGGTGCTTTATTGTGGAATTAAGCATTTCCAAGAAATTGCTTCCCCTGTAAACATGCAGGTTTGCTTACGTATTTTTCCTCTTTTGTTTGGGTCCTTGCTGGAATCTGGTGTTATGTTGTAGACATTCTTGGCTCCAACAACAACAGCTTTGAAGAATTTGGTGATGGCGTAGCATTACTGATCAGACAGAGCCAGGCCAGAGCTACAGTGAAAATCATGTACTTGGCAAGCGTGCTTCTTAGGCATTGTTCCACAAGTAGACCAAGTCAGAGGTACTTGACTTGCTTGAATTCTATGGAAAACTCCTATTGACAGTGCAGTTGGGAACTCAAGGCATGAATTCTTCCATAGTGCCATTTCTTTGCAAATGCATCAGCCTGAGTGACATCAAACAGTGCAGGACTGGGTTAAGAATCCTACTTCCTGGAAAACCAACGCTAAAAATTAATGCTCCAGTTCTGCCTGCGATGGCCCTAACTTGTCCAAGCCTACAACAGAAAGCTCCCCTTCCCTTCTACTGCATCTCTACCTCTTGCACCTGCTTCTCTCTCACCTTATGTTCTCCTAGGATTTTCTCATGTCATAACTATGTGGCAGTAATTATGAGAAAACATGCATGTATCAGATATGAGTCAGGCACTTATTTGTTTCAAACAAATTCTATGCAATAAGATGAGTCCAGACAGGGCCCACGTACTCCCCATCCTGTCACTATATCAACTTTGACCATTGACTTGTCACACTAATGGGTTGCAGCTGCAATCCAGAACTTCATCACTCCCAAGGACATAGCATGGACATCAATTTCTAGACATTCATTGATGAACTTTCCCTAGATTAGTCAAACATGTGCTTTTTCACCACACAGAATTACATCACCCAGCGTGAAGGTGACATGCATACCTTAAAGGAGTGATCATTCTCTTCTGTACACTTTTCTATGTTTGGTCTACTGCAAGTTTGAAAACTATAATAAAGTCTTGCCCCAAATCTTTTTGAACGGAAGGAGGTACTTGACTCTACTTGTCATTGTTCTGAAGTGTCTTTGGCTTCTCTCCTCCTATCTCTACCTTCTGAGAGATCTAAATCCCTGCAAACATTTTACCTTTTCCAGAGCGCCTCGTTATCAAGTATGTGACATAACCTACCGTCATCAGTGACAAATTAGGTAGGGAATGAAAAATCTTGGGATGCATATCCTCATGATTAGGAGATAGATAATGTTAAATATGTAAAAACATTGCAGGGAAACTGTGGGTAAAACCAAGTCTAACAGAACATCAATGATTTTGCTTTGAGCTGGACAAGCACACACATGCAGCTACCATTTGACAGCAACTTAAACAGTAATTGAAAGTATCTCAGTCGATGTTGCTAATGGATGAGCTCATGACCTTGCATGTCAGGGTGCAGTCACAGTCACCAGGGGCTCTTGATGGGTCAGTCTGTTGATCTCAGCGTGCTGGGAAGTTGGGGGATCATAGTTTGCTTCTGTCAGCATGTCCAGGAGAGAGCTATGGGACACCTAGACATCATGCACCTTGCTAAATCACCCAACACTGGCTTCCATGGTTATCTGCATAAACTTGCAATACAATTACTCTTTCCTTTTGATCTAGAGCATGGAGACATGAATATGTGGGGAGTATTTTTTCCCCTTCCATGACCCTGATGCAGCTGAGGAAGTGTCCAAGAAAAGTCTGCTACTGCCTCTTACCAAAGTGGTTGTTTTCATTTCCTAAATGACCTTGCTTGATGTTGATCTTCCAGTTCCAACGTGCTGCCAGAGCATCGATATAGTGGGATTATGCTTTGGGTCTCCATATGACTAGTTATCCTCCTCTGCTTGTTCAACAACATGCTAATACTAGTCATTATCTCACCAAATAAGGACTCAACTTATGACAGATCTACCATCAATATTGTACTTCCCACTTTAGGAATCTTACTTGCTGCTGAGCCAACTCAACCGCATTTGCAGGTCTTCTCACAGAGCCAGACACGACGCTCAAAGAGATCCCATCTCTGTCATCAGAGACAATGTCTGAGCACACAAAAAGTCATGCCTGATGTAACTCTTAACTTTGCTGTCTTGTTTTATGTGGCCTATTGTGTGCTGGAAACAGCTCTTCTGGCTCAGGAAGTCTGTGTGCATCTACACTGCCACTGAAAGCACTGCTGCTGTGCACAGATACGTGCTTCTTGTTCTGTTCATCTTGCAAAAATGTAGAGGCTCTTATGGTGTGTGTGGTGACAGATCTGTGGTATTTTCTCTGAGTGTTTTGAAGCTGTTGGGTAAGAAGCATAATCTTTCTTCCATATTCCCCGCAGTGAAATAGAGCTGGCAGCTTACAAAGTACCAGAGAATGGGAAAGTGGGATGCAGTACAGTCTAGGGTACTAGTTACTATGCCTATAATACACATAAGCATAAGCAAGGTATCCCATGCTATATGTAATCTGCAATTTGTGATCCAGATTTGGTACATGTTACCAGTGACACAGTTCTGCACAAAAGTTCTATTGATAAACAATGCTGCACGAGAGACATGTCAATAACGATGCCAGTTCTTCTTTGAGAAAATCAATGAACGTATCTGAAAATTCAAGTACAGCAGGTATATGGGAGAATGCGAGGTAGATTGTTTTTACCCCTAAACTGTAATAGAAAAGAAAACTGACAAAACAAGCACATCGCATAATCTCAAATATTTTTTCTAATCTCAGCTCTTCAATACGATAAAGTTTAATGAAGTTTTGTAGGTGAGAGAACTGAAAACGTGAGCCATAGACTCAATTTTTGTCTTGATCCAAGTCTCAGTGAGTTTTGTGGTAGAAAAATGACCCTTGTAAAATAAGTGCACAGAGAAGGGTACAAATGGAAATAAACTGGTAGTGGTAGATAATTTCCAAGTACCCAGGATTAGTGGCTCAAATGCCACTGAATGATATAGCTAAGAGTAACAAATTCTTGTTACCACAAATGACTGCTTTAAGCAGTAGGTAGCTTTGCTGCGCACAAGAGATTTAGTCCTAAGTAAAAAACGAGATCTTTTTTAAAAAGTAATTACAGCTGACTCCCTCTGCAAGATAGTGAAGATTACTGTAGTGATCTTAACTGCGGTGTTTCCAGAGGCATAAAACCATGAAACCAAAGGCAAAATATTTAAGAAAATAAAATCCTTGAAATGAACTTGGTAACTATTTAAATACATCGCCGTAGGATGGTAAAAAGAGCAAACATGTTTCATTACATAATTTATTCCAGTAGTAAATAAGTCTTCCTAGATTTGCCAGCAGTGCCAGTGACACTAGGAGGAAATGTCATGAACAGGTGAATTCCGTAGCCAATGTGTCTATCAGAGGGGCTCTGTGAGGAAACGTTAAGATTCAAGTGGCCAGAAATAAATCCAAAAGAAGATAAATGCATGGAATCAAAGACCTGCAGGCTTCAAGAGGTGCATTAAGCTGTCTTGAGTGAATGGATCAAAGTTGGCAGCAGATCTAACCTCTCTGTAGATGTTACTACTTAAAAGATGACCATCAGGGCATGAATTTCTTTTTGCATACTAGAAAGGCAAGTCACTATCAGAAACTGGCATGAAAATATTCAATATTAAAATAAAAAAAGTTTTTGTCTTGTTCTTTTGAGTTGAATTATGACAGAAATGTAAAAAGTGCTTTCTGTTTTATAAAGCGGTTCATGCAGATTACTGAGATTCACCTCTGAAGTATTAAAAGTCACATTCTAAATCATAACAAAAGTCTTCTCTTTTCATCGAGTTTTAGTTATGTGAGAGAAAAAAACCCAAAATTTCTTTTGGATGCTCCTTGGAATTATGTGATGATATGAGAAGATGTTGCTAAGAAATAGGAGAGTTCAACCTTCTCTGCTTGGCAAAAGGATGTGGCCATGAGCAGCTCTCCATCTGACTTAGCAGAACAGCTTAACTTATAGCTGTGTGTTTAAATTTTTATTTTACAGCACAGACACAGTTGCCTGGCATTAAAGGCAACTTTCCTGGGCTGGAAATTTATTGTACTTTGCTGCATCAGCAGCTGCACCTTGCAACAAGCAGCTCACAGAAGTGAACACAACTAATCTGACACCATGTAGCCCGGTCAGATGAGACCAACTAAACAGTTTTCATGCCAGTTATATCTTCTGTAACAGTAGATAACAGCTCTGAACTAGCTAGATACATCAATAGCCTTCTGCTACTCTCTAAGCTGAACAGGAAATCTAATTAATCTCATGTGGTTTCCTGCTGAAGTAGATATTTACTATGATAAATATATGAGCACTGCAAAATTCAGTTGCTAGATAGTGAAAGATATCTTTCATATTTTTTTATTTTTTTTCTACAATGAAACAGTAAACTTGCTGGAGAAGTGACTAGGGTCAACATAAAATGTAATATGGAAAACATTTTCCTCTTTACCTACTTGAAAAATAATAATGAAAAGGTAATTAAGAGAAAGATATATAAGCTTTCTGTTTTCATGTGTATATTTTACATATTAAAAAAAAGAGATTATTCTCAGCAGAATTAAGTTTACCCTCAGGTTTCACCAGGGCACCTCACAGTTCTGGAGTAAGCATTGCTTTTCTGCCTGACTGGGATGACTAAAGAGCATGCATGCACAGAGAACCAAACTCTTTGGGTGCCATTAAGTCTCCTTCTGTGGGAATATATGTCCCTAGGGAGAGATAAATGTAGGAAACAACTGGATAGTGGCTCCATAATCACACAGTGGTGCAGACGGAAGGTTTGGCTCTGAGCGGCTGAACTATTTTGTCAGTTTGGCAACAAATTATACCATAGATAGAAATCCCTAGTCACCATCCCTACACTGACACTACCTATTTTTTTCTGCTTTAAACAGGGAGTGAGAAGGGGAAGACAGGGATAACCAAGGTCAAACCCAACACCTTCTCTTTCGTGTGACCAGCATATGCTTCGTGCAAAGTTCCTGCAGACTCTCTCTGTGAAGCTGAGATGAGTGGCTATGAACACAACAAAGCAGGAGATACCTCTATAAGCAGAAAACTAGCACACTGGAGCTTATGCCAATTTGATCCTTTCTGCTGTCCTGCATCAGCAGATGTATTTGGGAATCTATAGTTTCAACCCTTACCTAAAGATTATTCTTGTTTTGCCTGATTTTAGGGTCTCCTGTTGTTAGTGACTGATAGACTTAAGAAACATTTAACATTTATGCTTTCTCTCAGTTTGTTTGTTCTTGACAATACTCCTCTCATAGTCAGAAAAACCATGATCTTGCATATCATAGTGATCTATACCAATCTCACTGGTTATCACAGCACTTGTCTTTAACAACTGCAATGCTACATTAACAATAGTGTAATTAAAGTCTTCTGGGTTCAGCATTTAGTTTTATGTGTCAGTTCACAGCCACATACTTACCTGTGCCAAGTTCATATTCAGCTGTGTGGTTTCACAAGTGTGTTTACCCAGTTTGAGAAGGTGCTGTTCCAAAAGGAATGATTCCTCTTCTTGCCCTGGTATGTATCACCACTGACTCCCTTGGGGTAGTACCGGTGCTTTTGTGGCCATGCAGTGACTCAGAGAAACTCACTTAACCCAGCTGGAAAAAAAGTGTCACAAAAGAGGTGTTTTCTCAGCTAGCTCGGCAAGCTGTTTCAGCTGCCCGTGCTGATGAAGCAGCACAGCCCCAACACAAAACGAAGGTGAGAAGATGTGGCCATGCAGAGAATGGAATAGCACCTTTTAGGGGCAGTGGAGATCATCTACAAGAGGTGTGAAACTGCTCGTTCACCATGGGGTCAGCAGAATACCGGCTGCACCAATCTTCTTTGCATTGTGAGGTCTTTTCTTGTCTCCCTTCTTTTAATAGGCTTGTGAGACATCCCTCATTTTGGGCTTAATACGTCATTATGTATAACTTAAGCTAACATTGCCCCATTTGGTCTATGAAGAGCAGATCAGATTAATTTCCCCTGTCCACATTTCCTACTTGAGTTTCCCCTCCTAGCCCACCAGTCTCACAAGGACTTTGCATACACATCAGGATGTGTGATGGCCACATAAGAATTTTTAAGGATATGATTTGAATTTCATACAATATGTGGATGAGCTTATAAATAAGCAATAAGGATGAAACAATTATTGTTACTTCTCAAAACATTTTTGTAGGTTGATCCTCTGTCTACCATGTTGCTGATGTAGATATTTACAAGGAGAGGATAATGCTGCTTTAATTGGTACAACACAGTACCACTCCCTGGAGAGCTACTATGGCACATGAGAATAGCTTGTCCAGTGCACTCTCTGGCCTTCCTCCCAGCCATTTATTTTATGCCAGAAGCTAAACTGAGTGATCAAGCACTGCTATTCCACTGATTTTACAGGTCTCTAAGAATTCTGTTATTTGGAGAACTTGCTTGATTGGACATTTCATATTGTTTAAGAGCTTGAGGTCTAAAGTCTGTCAGGTTTTTTTTTTTTTTGTTATGAAGACATTTTATTATTTATTTTCAAGAAAAAAATGTTCTTCCCCAGCTCAGTGCCTCCCAAGCACACACACAAGTTACAGAACATCATTGCCACATCCTGCTATTTGGCTTCCGGGGAGAGGATAGTTGTACTGTTAGTTGTGCCTGCAGTTTGGGGGGAACCTGCCAAAGTTGCTATTAGCCCAAGTGTCTGATCTTCTAGTTCACCAGAAGAAGACAAAAATCTGAGTTCCGTGTCTGGAATGTGACACATTAGCAAATATTGAACACACTCCAGAAAAGAACCACCAAAATTATCACTAGCATGAGCAAACCTGCCCTACCGTCTGATCTTTTTCTCCTGTATTTACTATTAGTGAAGGAACACACTACAGATGAGATTTGGCAGTGAATGAAAGTGATCTCAATGGCCAAGAAAGCCTTACTCCCAGCCCCCTGCTCCTGCTCTTCTTCACCCATGTGTTTCTGACCCCTCAAGACCCCATCCTTCTTTGTGACAGCTCTGACAGTAGGCAGCCTTTGCTCTAAGTTGATCTAACCCACTGCAGACTGAAACCGGATCCCAGAAATACCTTCTTAGCTCTGGAGCTGGCATGCCATGAGCGGCAGAAGCGTAAGTGCTGGGGCAGAAAGGAAAGGTGGGAATGGCAGGAAGCAATGTGTGCATCAGCTGTGGTGGGGTTTTAATTCAGCCTGCTAGAGTTGTGAAACTATCCCTCAAAGCTGAACAGTCTGTCTTGCAAGCAAAGGCAGTGAAAATACCTGTCAATAAGTCTCTATAAACTGTGATTAACAGTGTTGCTACAATTACTAATGTAAGCAAAAACTGGAAGGTAATGTTATTCAATTCTTCATTCACTATAGATACACTGCTGATAATAGAGCAGTACACGGTTGAAACATAATTGGAACACTGAAGAGTGCTTAAGCTTTTTATAGCATTTAGTAATTATTTTAATAGTTAAAATTGCACTGATGGTAGTATTAATTTTCCTATTTAATTTAACTGTTACTTCTATTTCTTAATTAATAATCTAATAGCTTATTTTTGCGTAGCATGATTTTTGCATAATTCCCATTTTACATTAGAATTTAATCAAGATCTTTCTGTTGTTCATAAAAAATACATATATACCTACATACACACATTCTGAACAATTGCTTGAGACTTTACATATTGTAATCTGTCAGAGCCTCACAGGACTCATAAAGGGGAACTTATCCTTAAGTGCTTACTCCAGGATGCGTGAGACAACTCTGATTTGTTATGTTCTTATGCTCATAACACTCTGGTAAAATCAAGGAGGTTTATCACTCTCCGTATAGCTGGGATATCAGAGCACAGAGATGTTAAGTTCATATTCAAGAAAATATATTTAAGTGCATGGATCCCAGCAGCTGACTTGCTAAGGTGGTAAGAAAAACCTTTGTGGAACAGGCACTGAACTTAAATCTGCCAAATCAAAGAGGATCTTCTTTACTGCTGGACTTTGTTGTCTTATTAAGTTTGCAACAAAGAGTTAATTTAAAGCTGGGTTTAGAGTACTTTGTTGAGTGTGTAGGAAGATTTCATGTAAGGGGAGTTTTGGATATATGTCACAGGAGGACAGAGGGTGTTAAATAACTGCTGATGCATACAATGCCTTTTATGATGAAGGAAAATGAAAGGTGTAAATTTTGAAAAAAAAAATAATAAATCCATGACATCAAAACCAAGCTTAAATTAAGGAATACTGGGATATGCTGAATCCCGGCAGGAGTGAAGTCTGGAGGGTGGAGACATTCCTCTGGGGAAAAATAAAAGAGAGAAATTCCATAGATTAATTTAGCATTGCTTTAGAACAAGTTGTTGTTGTTGTTACTCAGAAAGCCAGTGTGGTGACAGCCTATGCACCACTTTGGAATGTATAATACGTAAAATTAAAAAATCAGGTTTAAGGTTAATTCTAAACTGTGAAGAAATAGGATGTTGTCTTTGTGCTATAGGCTTGCTTTGCTATATAAACGTTAAAATACTTCTCAGCTTTTCAGATAGTTTATGCATATAATCATGGCTCTAAATTTTGTAGCATTATTTTATATGACAGCAATTTGATGGAGACATTTAGAGGGGAATTGCATGCATATTTTTTGACTAAGAAAGGAAATTTAAAATAGAAGTGCATGGAGCACGGAACAAATATTTTTCAAAGGAACTTTCCCTGACTTGAAAGGAATTCTTGATGGGACTTCCAGTTTCCTATGTTAGCTATAGGAGATCAGCCTAAAGGAATAAAGAAGTTGAATTTCTATCAAGTGGCATGCAAGAAATATAGTAGATATTTTGACATGCCAGCTTATGTGCTGGGTTACTGAGCTGAACAGATCATAGAGAGGTCCCCCTGAGCTACCTATATTGTGGGAGCAGGTAGGTGCTGGGGAACACAAGGGAGGAGTTAGAAAGGAGTCGTCTTCCTTTCCAGTGGTGAGGAGTGGTTTCATTGGTGCACCCTGTTTAAAGTAACTTCACCCTCCAAGAGAGTTAAGTGAAAAAACAAAGGGTTTGGTTTTTTTTTCTAAGTCAGTTATGACAAAGACAAAGAGGTAGGGGAGCTGTTGATGGCATTGAACCCCAGGTGACTCCCAGCATAATAGTGACCATAATTAGACAAGCATGAATATATTGTATTGATACGACATTTAATATGGTACTGAATTAACCAGTAAGAAGTTTCAGAAGACTAGACATAAGGAAGAATCACCACTGGCACAGATTGCCCAGGAAGCTGTGGATGCTAGATCCCTGGAGGTGTTCAAGGCCGGGCTGTATGGGGCCTTGGACAGCCTGATCTAGCGGTATGTGTCCCTGCCCATGGCAGGGGAGTTGGAACTGGATGATCTTTAAGGTCCCTTCCAACCCAAACCATTCTATTATTCTATGATTCAGAAGTTGTTTTGTATAAGCTTTGTCCTGAAATGATTTAGTTGCAGATATTGTAATGAAGATTTTTCACAATGGGACGCGTCCTTTTTATTTTATATATATATATCTACCTATATATAAAACCATATAAGTAAATATATTAAAAAGTGTGTATGTATGTATAAAAAGGTATATCTATAAGTAAATATATATATTCTTTAAATAAATATATTTATTTTATATTTACTTTCAACAAGGCTTTCATACATTTCCTAACACAGGTGATTTTCAGTTCTCCGGATCCTGTCAATGTACACGCTAGCAGCAGCAGCTTTTCACAGAAGCCTAACAAGGGTTTGAGGACTAAGGAAGTCTTCTGCCAGCAACCTCACCACCTACTGAAGGTGTGACTCAAAGCACAGTGAGCACCTACCAGGCTGTATCTCTAGTCTCTGGCTACTACTGAGGTAATTGCATAGCTTGTGTTCAGAGCATGTGGGAAAGAGAAATTACAGAAAGCAGAGCTATTTTTCAGTTTCTCTAGTTTCTGTTCTACATTGACTGACATGGCTTGTTCCTTCCACCAAGTGTGCTAGAAACTGCAGCCCCTATATCCCCTCCTGAACTAGCCTCTCATTGCCATTCAGGATGAAGGCTTGTGGAGCTGCAGGCAGTGATAAAGGTCAGGTATACATCAGTGAAGGCGTGAAAACAAGTTAAAGCAAAGCCAAAGGCTTTCTAGAGAGGTGGTTGATGCCCCAAGCCTGTCAGCATTTTAGAGGCATTTGAACAATAACCTTAATAACATGCTTTGACTTTTGGTCAGCCCTGAAATGATCAGGCAGTTGGACTAGATGATCATTGTAAGTCCCTTCCAACTGAATAAAGAAATAGAAAGCAAAACAAAGTTTTAGTTTAGAGCGGCTGATCATCCAAAGGATGTTGGACACACTCTTGCACAAAGGTCTGTGTAAAGGGGACCTGCTCAGGTTAGCCTCCCAGCCCCTTCCAGCTAAGTCTTCTGCTGACTTCGGAGAAGGCTTATAGATTGACAACTTTTTCACATTCAAAAGATTAATTTTGCACTAGTAAAGTACTGCTAAAAAAAAATAAAGTTTTCTCTTTTAAAGAAAATTAACAAGTAACACTTATTTAAAAGAAGTTACAAGAAGAACAGTTATTATCAAGAAGTGCAGGTTTCAGGACTCTATAAGCAATGTCACATGTGGCTGTCAGACACCATAAATATGTGTGATTAGGCTGGAAGGGGAAGAGTGACAAGTGTGGCCTCCTAAATAAGAAAAACCAAAGGCTTTTTTTTTCAATACTGTAAAGATAGAATCCAGTACTTTGGCATTCAACAAGAGTTATTTTTCCCTGTGCCTTGTTGAGAGGAAGAGTGAATGAAGAGGGAATGATGAGCTCAGAACTCAAATCCTTCTGTTACCTTACTGACATAGAATAAAGGAAAACAATTGTTGTGATCAAGAGATAAGTTGCAAGTATATCAGATTGCAAACAACACAAAAGATAATTTTCTAATGACAGATAGCAAAGCCAACTTCCCCATGTTTTCTGGAAATATTATGTTTTATTTTATGAAAGAGGTGCACCCAGAGAGTACCATGAACACTTGCTTAGTTCTTTGATGTCTATAAAACCAACATCTAATCACAGGCAGAATGACCTACTCACGTTAAAAAAACCCACAAGCCATAATCCCTTGAGCTGCATTCAGTTTCAGACTGCACTATTTGCAAAAGGCAAATATGGAGACTTTTTACTTAATTTAAAATAGTTTTTAATGTCAGAGTGTCCTCTGCTTTACTCAAGCTAGGACATACTCTCTAAAGTAGCCTAGGCTTAGATTAGGCCCGATTTCTGATCACAGACCAGATACTGGGATAGGCTCTCTTTTGCTGTATAAGTAAAAATCTGTCAGAGACAAGTAGAAGTGTACAGGTTTCTTATGGTTTCGTCTTGTAACCTGTCTATACTGGTAAGGCAAAATGTAAAGCAGCAACAGAAGTCATAGTCATTTGGAGTAATGTTAGGCTTGAGTGCAGAGGTGGAGGTGGCAGAAGCTGAAGGATAAGCTAGTTATCAGGAGAGAACAAGGCACAGAAGGACTGTGGTGACCTGGCACTGGGAAACTCCCACTGATACAAATTCACCAGAGGACTCTCGCTAACCACATTCAGCCTATGGGCTCTTCAGCTTTCCCTCAGCAAGGTGGTTCATCCAGCCTTTCCTTAGCCACAGCTCTGTATTTGTTACCACTCTAAACACTTAAACCTACCACTTTTAAGCCTTGGGAGGCTGTGCCCCAACATTTCCGTTTATTAAAGAGTGAAAACAGGTATCTCCTGTAGGAACTTCCAGGCAGATGAGGAAAAGAAATCAAAGCCAGGTAAGCAATGGTCTATTCTCCTTTAATTGTGCGGTAGCACAGAAATATCAGGAACTATTTGAAATTTCCATGGTCACAGATGAAAATAACTCCTTCTCAAACAAATTTTGCAACAAAATTGTCTCAGCTGAAAAAGGAGCTAATAAGCTGATGGCAAAACAGGAATCAATTAGTCTAAATAAATATGTCGTTGTAGCATGAATGCATTCTGAAAAACTATATGTCACAAAAGGATGGTGTCTATATGAAAGATGATGGATAACACCACTGTAAATGTTTGTTGCTTCTGCAGCAGCCATCTTGTCATTTTCTATATTTTTCCTGTGTGTCAGCAGCATAAACAAAGCAGGAGTTTTGTTCTATAATTGTTAGAATTATTAAGTATGCCAGTTTGCATGCTGTCTTATGCTTGATGGTCCACCATAGGCCTCTCTGCATAAACTTCACTAGGTCTTATCTCAATTTTTGCTATTTCTACCCCTCTATGCAAAATAAAGATTCCATTTATTCAGGTAAAAGAAAGATCTGGGTTTTTTTCTTTTTAAGGGTTGGAATAGATGCCATCACTGTTTTCATCCAAGTAGAGCAAACTTGTCTAATAAAAAATATAAAGATGGTGTTTCCTATCAGCCTAGGGTCTGTACTTCTCTTTATACAGCACAATTGTTTATACAGGTTTAGATACTCAATCCTTTTATTGCTAGTACTTACTGTGTGATAAATATCTGGAATAAGATCCTGACTAAGATTGATACACAAAGAGGTTGATTCTATAGCTGTGATTGATTGATTTAACTTACAAAAGCTATTCAAACATTCTTTGAAAACAAATTAGTAGCAATGGGGTTAATTTCTATAGGAAGCTTGTAAGGAAATGAAAAATTTTTTGTCTTAAGTTTGCTGCATAAATGTTTTCTGTTGTTTGACATCAAATCCATGAGATACTTCACACATTTCTAATGTCTTCTTCAAGGAGTGACAGTCTTCTAGTAGTCTGGAGCGAGGTTTCTACATCTGATTGTAAATTTGATAGTAAATGACAGGCAGTCACCAAAAGTCACGTATGTATGTTTGCTTAGAAATTATCTACTCTATTTGCTGTTATGCTCTTATGCTGACAAACAGAATCACATTTGGAAGATAATTTACTTCAAAATAAAAACATCAATCCATTATCTAAAATAGGCCACATTTTTACATTCAGTCCTCCTCCCCATTTTAATTTCAGAGCTTATTATTGGTACTAGTGGTTTTAAATAGGTTGTTTTTGTGGCAGAATCCCACATACATGTGACTTCTGGCAAAAAATAACTCTTGGCAAAAAATTGCAAAAATGGAGACCAGCCTAAAGCTAGGGTGAAAATATCTTCTGTGTACAGACATTAAGTACAGAGAGTGAGTCAGTCTGGAGAGAGAAATTTAGGGAAAAAGGAAGGCTGTTCTGGAGAAAGATGACATTATAGTATCTAGAAATCATGTTCTAGTGCATCTGTGACAGTGACTCAGTAGGAGAGAATGAACAGTAACTGTCACTTATGGCTTCTGAACTCTCCTCCTAACCTTGGGTCTAGAAATAGTTTGTACTTGCTCTAACTCATACACACCAGCAGCCATTTCACCTACTGAAGACGGGCATAGTGGATCACTATTCCAGCACGAATACCGAGAAGAGTATGTGATACCTCTCTTGGGCAAAATTGGCCAATTGTCTTAAAAGCATTTAGATTTGTTCATTGTGTGGTTCTCTATCTTTGAATTGCTATTCAAGTGAGGGAGCTACTTGTATGTGCAGTTATTGTGCTGCATCTGTGGTGAGGTCATGAATACATTTAAACATTTATTTTCTCAAATTTGTGTGACTGACCTTTTCTGAAACTACATTAAGTAAACCAGCCAGTTCTAGGTCAGAATTAGCGTAGAGAGATCATGAAGCAGTTCAACTACACATGCAGAAGGACTGGTAATAGTGGGATGTTAGTAAATAGATATTAAATTCAGCATTCCAGATTGTAGGAAGCAAATAAAAGCTATTGGTTTCTTCACTGAATCTCATACTCCTTCCTTTTTCTGCAACATACCAGTCATTATCAAGCTCTGAAGACAAATGGAGGAGATGGCTTCCTTCAGGCTCTAGCAGGAGAGAATGGCAGCTCTTTACAACAACCATACCTTATAGTGTTAGAGATCATGTTACTGATTAACAGCCCATATGCATTAGCTTCTGTTGAGTCATCTGAATTATTCTGGGTCTTTATCATGTGTCTTAGACTTTAACTTTACTGTAATTGCCTAACTTAATGTTATTAAAGCGTTTGCCTCCAATATAATTGTAAATATCATCATCTTGCTGAAAACCATCAGCTAACGTCAAGGAGACCCGTGACTGTGCAGGGCAGTAGGAAAGGTAGGAGAATGAATTAAGGCCGGAAAAAAACCTTGCAAAGAGAAGATATGTGATGGATGTGATAAAAATCTATCACTTTTCTTTCCAGAAAATTCTGAAGGTGGAAATTCTGAAGGGAAACTGGACCAGGACAGTGGTAGACATGTTTGAGTACTGGCCCTTTCCTTAGCAGCCCGTGGGGCGAATTCTGTGAAGAAACAGGGAGTTGGTCAATGCTACCCATTTTACCTGATCTGTCATTCCTACAGGGAAATGAGCAGCAGATGGAAAAGAGGAGGTTTACTGAAAGTATGTGTTACCTCTCCTTTTCAAAATACAAGTTGTATCATGAAAGTCTTACAGGTCCCTGGAAGATCTATGTCTCCACCTATGGATAGACAGGTGTTAGGTACTGAGAGTAACTATAGCTGTCTGGCCTTAACACTCGGTTACTCTGCATCGCTAGGGCAAATACAACTATAGACTTGTGCAGACTAATTCAACAGCTCTAGAGGGAGGTTATTGTACCCCTTGAAATTCTACACAACTAGGAGCATCTTGATCCATTTCAGGAGACGCTTAAGCACAGATCAGAAATTGGGCATCAGACTCCTTTTAGCAAGTGAGACTGGGTTCTTCCTTGCTTGTTTGTTTAGAAACTGCTTTTGGTAGTTGAGCCATTGTCTGTCTTAGAGTACATGAGGTCTGGTCCAAATTCCAGCCAGGTTACAGAACTTGTAGTGAAATACGGTGGTTTGTTCCTTTCAGTCTCCCCTAGCATGCTGATGAGCACTACCAGTTCTGATTTCATCCAATACAACCACAATGATAGCTGAGACCGTTCAGTAAGATTTGTCCCCCTTAAAGTAAATAAATGGTAAGTTGTAACATAACATTCATATAATCTTTAATACTTAGTACAACTGCAAATATGGCCTTTTGAAATAATATAAACTTCCCTGAAATGGCTGTAGTGCTAGAGGCAGTATTTGACAATCTAGTAGCAAAAAGACTTATTAATATGCCTGTAGAAGAAAGATATACAGAAAGAATTTTAATTCACTTTGCCACAGGAAAATTTACTAGCTGTATACCTTCATGAGTCACATATGTTGAATATAGTATTTACAATGAAATTAAGAGCCAAGATATATTAATACGTAATTGAATATTACTTATCCTTTTTACAATTAACCTAATGCATAAATCTGGAATGACATCCATAGAAATTTTAACAAGGAAATCTGAAATACAAGATTAATAACTTGAAATTTTGTACTGCTATTGAATTGTAGGTAGAAATAATGTATCTTTAAATAGAATTAATTTCTTTCAAATTGTGCTTACGTAAATGATGAATGTGCTTCAGGACAGTATTAAGAAAAAATAATGGATTCACAGGTACTGCAGATCTTGGCAAACAGTGTTAGTCTTGCTGTAGCAACCTTGGATACAGAGGGATTCTAAATAAAGGCTCAAGTTCGGATTTTCCTTTAAAAAGAAATCATCAACCTCTATAACTTTTGACTTTTTTTTTGAATGCTGGCAAAAAAAAATGAAATCTCTGCTTTAAAGCATATCTTGTTCATTTCCATCCTTGGCTATCTTTTATTACTCACTTTTGAATAATGAAAGCACCGGATAATGAAAGTGCTTCTGAGAAACAAGGCGGGGAAGCGAGTCTCACACCAGTCATCCAGAATTCTATGTCTGTAAAACCTGAAGAGAACAGGAACCACATTGCAGCCTATATTGGTACTTTAAAATGTTATCATGTGATATTTTTCCAGTGCTGAAAAGACAGGTGATTTTTGATCCGTATGCTGTAATTTCCATTAAAATAAACTTATAGAGACAGATGCAACCGACCATTTAATAGATACAGGGCCAGGGCTAGTGCTATATAAGGATATTTTGCCATCCAATGCAGGATGTCAGTTTGCCACATCTTACCTTTTCTATGTCTTGCATATTGTCTTGGGTGGAAGTGACTGTGGTGATGATTCTAAATAACACAGTTCTTGGTTTTCCTTAAGTAGTTCCCTTAGACTCTCAATATTTGTCTGGAACTTATTTTCTTGGCAGGTATTGGTACTGATTGGAAAGAGTTAAGTGAAGCCTTCAGACTCACTGTGGCAGGTTGCTCATAATCTCACACAAATGGAAACGTCAAAGAGTGAAATGAGAATTAAATGCTAGGTAGAAGAGGCCTGAGAAAGCGTTTTTTAGGAAGAACCACACGTGAGGAAGAAGTGGCCTCTGCACCTTTGCTAATATGCAACTTCATCAAATTAAGTCCCAGAGAGAAGATGAATTTGGGCTCTGTGCAGTGTGTAGCTTCTGAGCCGGCCAAGCTAGCGGTGAGATTTGCCTTAATACATCTGAATCAGCCTTCACAGATTCCCAAAACCTAACCAAACGTCTTAGAAATAGGTCTCTTAAAAGATTCCATGATCTACATTAGGAATTCATAGAATTGAAACTCTGGGATGAAAGTCCGTTGAGTAACAGCTGGCAACTGTAAATCAGCATGTGGGGCAACTGACTAATGGACTGTCAATATAGGAGTAAAATAAAGTACAAGAATAATGTGTTAATTGTCTTATCCAGTACAGTACATTGATACAGAACAAGATTTCCTTCTTGTTGTGACATTTGGTAAAACAAACTATTTCCATTGGAGGCTGTGGTCTACATCTTATTCCCATGAAAGGGTGAAACTCCAGCGTCAGCCTAATAGGTGGCAGATAATAACTGTACATAAAGCAGAAGGATGAAGTTCCTGTTGCCGTGTGAACAAGCTGGTGTCTATGTGGAAATGCAATGGGCTGTTGACAAAATGTTTTGTTCTGGCTTAGTGTCCACCAAGGTTCCCCACTGAGGAACTTGTAATGAATGAGAAGAGGATTGCCTCAATCGCACCCTGCTGTAAGAGAATATACAGGAAGAAATTATTGCGTACTTTCAGAGTAAAAATTTATTTACAGGGAGAGTGCTGAAGAAGAATCACCCCAAAATGCAGAAGAAAAGCCAAACAATTACAGAAAGTTTTCTAGCAAAGACTAGTCTTCACCCCTGTGTTGTACCTTGTTCAAAGGTAAAGATATATTTTGTTTCTATGAAACTTTTCACCTCTTACAGTTCCAGGGGAAAGTCGTATATTGAAGCAATTGAGAGGATTCTCCGAAGTCTTTTGCTCTGTTTGCACTTCACAGGCAGGAGAGACAATATTGTGGATAGCCAGATGTTCATAATGGGAAGTCCTTTCTGTGGTTTTGTTTGCAAAGCACAGATACAAACTGTACGTGTCCAAGTTTATGTGTACATGTGCATATGCTGAAAGCTGTAAACCTGTACCGTGCTTTGGTAACAGGTGTTGTTTTTCTCAGATGTATAACTCTCATATTGAAATTTTTGAAAAGAAAAAAAAAAAGTGGGAGGTACTGTAGGCAGCACTGACAGCTTGCAAATACTGTTTGTTCAGAATAAAAAGGAAGTGCAAAGAAATGCCTAGAGACAAAACTTACAACTGTTAAGAAGAAGAAGGGTTATATTCTAAGCATAGGTCTTAGTATGTCAAAGAAGAATCAAATTGATTTTGTAGATATTTCAGAGTTAAGGCCAACAGGAATTAACAGGAAATTTTGTATTTTTTAAAAAGATGGAAAAAAAGGATTTAAATACATTACTCATTAGGAAGCCTCTCGTTCCAGAAGCACAGAAGGTGTAATAATAGGCAGAATAACCTCGGAAATAAATAGAAGTACGCACGTGTCCACCATATACAAAATATCGCAATATCATCAAGAATATGAGGGGCACATTTTCCTGTTATGCATCCCAGAACAGTTATTTTCCTGATAGTCTGAATGTGTCCTAGACCTTAACCAATGTGCAGGAATCCAGAAAAAGAAAAAAAAAAAGATTCACTGATTCATTTTGATTTGTGAAAGTCTTAGTCTTGTGTTTTTCTGTGAGGTAAATAGCTATACTGTGTCCAATACATTGTCTTATTAATTTGTACAGTTATGTTAACTGCTTCAAGTCAGCCTCAACATCTTCTGCAGCTTTTAATACATAATTATTTTTGTTTTCTGGGTCAGCAGACTCAAAAAGAATGTATTTTGGGATAAGACTATATGAATTTCAAGGTTATTCCATCAGAATTTCTCAAAATTATGTATGATAATATAGACTTAAGTAAGGTTGAGTCAACAGCTTAGAAAAAGAATCATTATTAATGCGTATATATATTAAATCCAGTGTCTATATGAGGGAATAAAGTGAGATTCTTTGTGCTCTCTCTTCTATGTAGATTGCCTTACACAGGGGAAAAATTATATCTGTGACTTCTCTTTGAACTCAGTAAATGCTCTCTGGATCAGTTATCAAAGAGGAAGGGAACGTCTTTACAGTCATCTTACTAAAGGAATTACAGACCTCTTCGAAGAGGTGACGTGCTTTGGGGTATCGTAACGCCCACATCAATAATATTAAATAGCTTTTGTTATTAAAGAGAATCCTGTTACAAATGAATTTCTGGTCTAAAACTCAGATTCCATCTAATCTTTTAGTTGGTTTTATTCCTTTGAGACAGTCTTGAATAGAAGCATTAGGTTTGCTCAAGCTGTATAGCATTTCTTTAATGCCAGCAACTACAAAGAGGGTTTTGCTCAAGACCTTAGAAAAGGTTTTGGAATTTCAGGTATTCTATTGGAACTTTTTCAAATCTGTTGTTTTTTAGTCCTATGAGTGTTCTCTTCTTTTCTCTACAAAAATAAAAAAATCTTTTCTGTAGTCCAGTCTTACACCTTCTCTTTAGAATCACTAATAACCTGTAACTAAATGCCTGTCATGTCCTAGCCTTACTTGACAAGAATGTTTTATTCATGGATGTGTGCACTCTCTCACACAGAGAATCACAGAGGAGGAACGATGGAACAAATGTAAAGTGATCATCTGGTCCGTCCTCCATCCACATGCTGATTGATCTGTACAGTATGTGTGTTTTCATGTGCACTGTATTTGTGTATGTTATCCACAAACAAGAAGTAGGGTTTTCTTTTCCCCGGATTTATCTGCTCACTTTTTGTAGGGGTCTTTTTCTCAGAGTCAGTAGTTTTTAAATAGTTAGAGTTTGACACACAGTTAGTAAACTGCTTATATTCTGCTCAGAGTTCTTTTTCTTCAGGAATTTTATCTGCTGGAACATGAGTTGTCTGGCAGGTATGAGATAAAAAGCCAACTAAGTATTCAAGATATCTGTCAGTTAAAGAAGAGAAAACATCGGCTCTTGAACATTTTTCCTTTATCTTGTGTTTCTCTTTATAACTACAATCGCTTTTATGAGAATGGCAAAAGCGATTTCATTGATACATGTTGGTGAAGAATAACACCTCTGATAAGGTTTGTTTTCCTTTAAGTATTACGGAGAATCCCATTGTGCATTCTTGGCTCTCCATAGTTTATTCTTGTAAGTCATTCAGAAGCAAGAGACACTTTATCTCTCCAGCTGATCATTCCAATGAAACTTTGACGTGCAAAGTGATCTGAATTATACTTTTGCATTTAAAACTGATTGCATGTTGCTAAATACGTATGCTAAAACACACCCACTGCCCAGTTTTTAGAACTTTATTGAATCATTCCAGTATAGAGATTTTTGCAATACTTGGTAAAACCACAAACAGGAAAATTGTTTGGGGAAAGAATCTCCAAAAATGGAAGAGATTCCATAGACCATTTTCAGAGACAATTACATTCATTAATATTTACAACAAAAGTTTTCACACTGGGATCCACAGAGTGTTGCTAGCAATCTTCAGAGAGGAGGCTTGTCTGTTGTGTCTTCCCAGTAAAAAGACATTATCCTTTCTGTAAAACACTGCCCATGTATGCAGTTGTTGTTGTTGCCACAAGAAAGTTATGTGACCATGACTGAGAGATGTAAACAATTACAAGCAAAGGCAAATGACAGGTAAAATGTCTCTATGCAGTTCTCAGTGGGAGGAAAGGAGGCCTCAAAGACCTTTCTCTGCTAGAAAAAGATTTAAAAATCCTACTTCAGGATATGACTTCAAAAATCCGTAAAATCTGGACTGTCTTTCAAAATCACCAGCACATCAGCACATATATCTGCCTTGTCCTCAGCTTGATAGGGCACCCCCACCCATACACTTCCCTCCCTCCCCTCTGGAAATACTTCTTTACCTGAAATGTGTTCCACTAACTCCTGGGAGCAGAGAGAGGCCACTCGGGGTCAATCAAGGCACTCTCCATGGTCCTGGAGAGAAAGCACCTGCCAAACTCATGACTGGATCAGCATCACGGGGAAAGACCATTGCTCTGACTTTTAAGTAAATGATACCAGAAAGTAAGAGGCTTTCATGCAAATAGTCTTCAACCTATTTCAGCTTTTCTAGTTAGTAAGCAGACATAGTCGTTGAGGGTACCATATGGCTCAGTTCTTATCAGTTGTACGTTGGCGCTGTTGTAAATAGGTTCTCTCCCAGCAATAAAAAAAGAAAAAAAAATAAATTCTCCATCAATATTAATTGCACAGAATGAAAACTAGCCAAAGAGGCTGTAACAAATGAGGAAAGACAAAGCATTGCATCTGCTCTGCAAGTGAGTGAAATGGGAGTTCAAACTAACATTGGACAATTTAGCAGGGAACACAAGGTCACACTTTACCTCTAATTGAATAAGTAAGCAGAGGTTTGGGCAGTAACATACTAATTTTCTCACCTGCACCTCGTATTGGAGGCTGTCACTGTATTTACTCTTTACCCAACAAAAAAAAAAATATATATACCTAGAAGAACTGATACTTGGCTTATCCCAAGGTAGGTGAGGTTTTTCTTGCATGGCTGGTGGCTGTGGATCTAAAATTGAGTTGTGGAGAAATCATTGGCTGCTGCTCTGAAAATGAGCTGAATCCTGCAAAAAGGATGGACCTATTTAGGAGAATAGCTACCAAAATGATACCAGGAAAGAAATTGAGTGAATGAAATGCTCCTTCTTATACATGTTGGGTTTGTAACATTTAGATTCCCAAAAGGCAGTTTCTTTGTTTTCTGAATATAAATTCTGTGTTCAGAATACTTTGTCCAGTCTCCTCTTTTTCTTATCTCTTCTACCATCAACTTTGCATAAGTTGCCCTTTGTTCACATGGTAAGAAAAATTTGCAAAGGAAGGATATTATAGGTACAAGATGAGACTGAGATTTGTGGTGATTATTTATGTATATAATTTTGAAATGAGCTTGCTACCTTTTTTTTTCACAGAATCACAGAACTGTTTAGGTTGGAAAAGACCTTTAAAATCATCAAGTTTAACTGTGAACCTAACACTGCCAAGTTCACCAATAAACAATGTCTCTAAGCACCACATCTACATATCTTTTAAATACGTCCAGGGATGGAAAGAACCTTCTAGGCAGCTTGTTCCAGTGCTTGACCACCATTTCAGTGAAGTAACATTTCCTAATATCCAGTCTAAATCTTCCCTGGTGCAGCCTGAGGCCGTTTCCTCTTGTCCTATCACACCTTACTTCAGAGAGGAGTCCAACACTTACCTCGCTACAACCTCCTTTCAAGCAGTTGTAAAGAGCTATAAGGTCTCCTCTCATCCTCATTTTCTGCAGACTAAACCGCCCCAGTTTCCTCGGTGGCTTCTCATAGGATTTATGCTCTTCATTTTTGAGCATACTAGGTGAGTTTTCCAGCTTCTTCCAGAGTAGTGTTTGTGAGAACAATGGTAGAAGGATAAAATGAAATACCTGAAAGTCCTTTCTAGCTTTGGACATACAAACTCCTGCTGTGTCAAGGAACTTTGAACTTGGAATCCAGTTTTCCCAAAGCTATTCTCCTCTCTCTTCTCCCACCAGCTACTCTTTGAGGTTTCCTCCTCAGTATTTGTACAAGTCTTGCAGAAGGAAGTTGAGAAAATAGAGCATAAATTAGCCATTTGTTTCCATGAAGGTTGGTGTGGTCCCTGACCTTTGTCACCAATTACCCAACATTAATTGCCTGAGCCCAGTGACTGACAGCCTTTTCTGTACACTTGGTTCTGCGTACCCCAGATTCCCCAAAAAGTGCATCAGGTTCACTGAATAGGTGATTTAGATGCCTATGATTAAGAATTATGAAAGAGTAATTTAAAATTTCTATCTATGTGAAGTGTTTTATAAATAACGGAAAATGTGAGGTAACATTTTTAAAGTCTTTACAGCCTTAAATTATAATTGTTGACATACTCTGTTGTGTAAAGTTTTTTGCATTTATGTTGTTAATTTCTCAAGAAATAAAAATCAAGCAATTAGTATCTCTAAAAAGAAAATGTACATATAAAAGTAAGATTTACCAACACAGCTGGAAGGCTAGAAATCAGGGTATGACATAACTTAGGTCCGTGCCATCTTTTTGCAGCACATTCCATACCACTGGCCAATCATGGTGTTTCACAGCACAAGTAGTAAATCACATCTGCCACAGTGTGTCACACATAACAGATTAAACAGAAGAAGTCCTGTTTTCCTTCCAATTGCACTTTAAAATCATCATTAGCAGCTGTGATCCATGACTGGGAAACTACTGTCAAATGGCATAATAAATCAACAGGCTAGAAATACTCAGTTCTCTGCATGCACGCCACACTTGCACTTTTAAAAAGGTTCTTCTATCACTTGTAGATAAATACAGATGGGCTTCTTTATGGAGTTCATTGTCTAATAGCTCCCTTTCTCCTAGTCTCTCATCACAAAACTCTTTCAGCTTTTGGCCCTTGTTTTCATGGTCACCTTTCAATGTAATGTGCAGGTTGCCCAGTGCAAATGCTATTCCATGCCCTGCATTAGGAAGATCGGACCAAATTCCTTTCTGGCAATACACCACCTGGCAGCAGAACTGCAAAACATTTGCCATAAACACAGGGTAATCCAGAATGCTTTCCAAACACACAGCTGAGTGGGACCACTCTAGAGCAAAGCATGGAAAACTTGGATGATGGAGAATCATGGCTTAATCAGGCAATGCTGATTCTGCACATTTTCACTATGATTTTTTCAAATGAGACAAAACCCACAGAAACTAATTGTTCTTTCTACATATAACACGCTGATTATTCTCTACACTTGAAGTATACCTTTATACCATAGAATCATAGAATCATAGAATGGTTTGGGTTGGAAGGGACCTTAAAGATCATTCTGTTCAAGCCCCCCTGCCATGGACAGGATCAGTTCCCACTGGACCAGGCTGCTCAAGGCCCCATCCAACCTGGCCTTAGATCTTGCAATGATATATGGCAGACAGGGGAAAAGTCCTCCAAAGACTAGCCTTGCACAAGAAGAGTATGTAAGGAAGTCACTCACCAGATTATGGGCATGGTGCAGTTTTAGTATAATTCAGCTCTGTTGCATCACACTGTGAAGGCAACTTGGTTTCTAGTGTTCGTTCAGCACCTAATCCATTTTGCAAGCTGTCAACAGATGCTGTGTGCATTAAAGTGGTGTAGGAGAAGTTTATGGTAGAGGACATCAAGTCACATGCAAAAAAACTGATCCCCCATGCTCAGGAAATGGAGTAGAGGAGACAATCTACAGAAGAACAAACCAAAACGTATACTACCTGTCTGTTTAATTATAGCCACATAATGAATTCCTCTGGTTTTCCAAGGCTTCATAACCATGAACAAAATTAAGTTCTAGATGAAGACCAGAGAATCCTTTTCAGTTCACAAGAAATTCCATGATGAATAAGTATACTGGTCAAGATTCAACTCAGTTAATTCATTTCGTGGGTCATCTCACCTAGCAGCATGGGCAGAAGTTCAAATGTTCTGTTATTGCCATAACTTCTTTCAAGTCCAATTGGTCCCAAATAGATAATTACTAATAACTGAAAATGACAAGAAAGGGAAGTTATTTCCCTTTACTCTTTCTACTCCCCTCCCCAAGGTTTTTTTTGGTGTTTTTTTGGTTTTTCTTTTAGGGCTTGGTGATGCTATTTCGTTAGGGTTTTGGGGTTGGTTGAGTCTTGGAGTTTTTTTAAATTTTATTTATTTTAGGGGACACTATGCCTGTAAATATGATAATTTCTTATTTTATCACTTCTGGTATGTTAGGCAAGGTTTCCACACAATGTGATGAAAAATTATAAATAGGACTTCTTTTCAAAGTGACTGTTCTCTTCAGTACTAAGCACATCATAAAGTTAACATTCAGAAAATTTTAGAAATAAAAATGAGGACTGCATCTCTTGGGCAGGCTGGGACCCTGTATTTTCATCATTATAGAGAATTTGCTTTTAATCTTGTAGATTTCAGGATAAAAACATTGAGAAATACCTACAGTGGGCCATTCGTATAACATTTTACATTCTGTTAGGATCATTCATTGCTCTTTTAAAGATCTGTAAGGCTGGACTTTTGGTAATAAGTCAGAATAGTGGGAGAAAGTTTATGAAGAAGTGAACCTCACATTTTTGCTTTTTCCTTAGTCTTTAGGGTATTTACTAAAACATTACTTTCTATGAAGCTAAACATAACTTGTAGTGATGTGCTCTGGGATTAAGAACTTTTCTGATCTAGATTTTGTTGATCTGGAACTCATTCATGACTTTGCAGTTCATATGAATTGCAGCTGTTCACGTATATGTATACATACGTAAAATTTTGTTTAAAATTAAAAAAAAAAAAACTTATAAAAGCCCAACAGCATAACTCAGTTCTTTTGCCAAGATAGGCATACTCTTCAGTGCAAAGGTGTAACAGCGGTGACACTACAGGTCAGAGTATATAAAGTAATGGTCATTATTCTCTAATTTTTCCGCAAAGGCTACAACCTTCAGTGAAAACAAATAACATTTTGAATGCAAAGGTAACACAATTATTCATAGACTGTTTTGGATTACTTGGCAGAAAAGCAAATATTTCAGTTTCAGCTTGAAAATCAAGCCATTATTTAACTTCCAATGTGCAGTTCCCTTAGTAAATTCATTTTTAATGGGATGGTGTACTTGGTTTGTACTTGGTAATTCAGCTATAAGAAATCTGAGCTGTACCCCATAAATCAATCTGAATGCTATGCCATAAGACTGCAATAAATTTATGAGCTGCCTTAAAAAAAACCCAGAGCATGTATTAAGTATTTTATGCGTTGTACAGATCACAACTCAAATCTTTCACTCTAGAAATACAACTATGGGAGGTTTTAAAACTGTAAAATCTCATTTCTATCACCTGGAATCTTTTGTATTTGGTATATACCCAGCCTGAAACTGATCTTTGGGTTCCATTTCAGATTTACTGGAAAACCTGACCAGGAGGCAGTTCCAGGGAGTCTTGCTGAAGTGCCTTAAAGGTAACATACATCTGTGATACTGGAAAATCTTTACTAATGGGAAAGTGTAGCTGTGTATGTGGCAACTCGGTCTCCACGGTCATTCATTTAATGGAAGACAGTAGGATCCCAGAGTTATGTGACACCTGCCCCTCACAGAGGCTTTTTCTTCTGTATCTTTAATGATTAATATGCAATGGACATGGTAGTAATAATGATGAGAAAGGTGTGAAAGCCTAAATACATGCAGTAACTTTTGCTAGTGTTTGTAACAGGTGATTATGTATAAATTTAGAAAATAAGAACTTACATAGTTTCTTAATTCAAAACTATGATTTTTTTTTTTTTTAGTACTGTCTATAGGGGTATTCTAAATATAACTTGAAAGATGATACAACCAGATTTACAATTTTCAGGAGATACGTGGAGGCTAGGATACTCCATGTAATGGTGTAGATACCCTGATGACATTACTCATGGTGGCTCAGGTCCAGGAGGAGCAATGTTGAACTGAAGCTCATACACTTGCCCAGACCTAGCACGACTGCTGCTCAGTGCCACTGCACTTTGGGCACGCTTATTCATTGAGGATTAGCAGTGGCTCAGTTCACATGACCACGATACCACATTCAATGAATATATTTTCAGCCAGGCTCCTGGATTGAGGCATTTGGGCTGGCTCTGCCACTGGCTGGCAATAGGCTGCAGGTGTGGGCGGCTCAGGATCTCAATGCATCAGAGCTGCCAGACCCTAGCATGTCATGCTGGAGCCATGAAAGTTAGCAGCGCACTGTCTGCAGTGTGGCTGAGCTAGGAAACCTCATTTCTGAAGTCTGCCTAGAGTCCTTCTCAATTGCTGTTGGGTAGCTGATATGTTTTGTGTCTTTGGTGTCAAAATTCCTAAATTGTCCAAAGCACAGAATTGGTAAGGGCATGGGGTGATCACCTGGAGCCACATCTTTGCTAAGACACCAAGCCAGCTTTGGAGAGCTACAGTCTTTTCCATTGAAAGAGAAAGAATATTATACCAGGTCGATTTAACTACTAGTTCACGCAAAGCTGAAATTCTGACAGAGAGAGAAATACTGATATTTTTACCATCTTTCTACCTACAGGAAGTATATAAAAAAAAAAAAAAAGATGGAATTAACTAATTCTAAAATCCTGAAGGATATGCTAGTTACATGATGCTTGATTTGATAGATAATATGGTGTGTTGGACTGAATTTCTTCCCTTCCTCTTGTATATGCATGACTTGAGTTAACAGTCTCAGGTTCTGTTTGGGGTAATTTTTAAAGGAAACCTGATTTTCATTCAAGTGTAGTTGGTCCAAACCATAGTAAAAGAAAATTGCCATCCATTATTCTGTAAAGAATTAAAAATGTAAAAATTAGGAATATGAATTAACATGTTAGATATATGATAATTTAAATAAATATTCATGTACATGCAGTATCTGATATTTCCGTATGCCAAAGAAACATTCTGAAAGGGGAACAAGTTGAAATTCCATTGACTTTTCATGTTCTCATCAGCTGATAACATGAACAATACTGGTGGTGTGACTGACTTTTATATAAATCAGTTTATTCAAGCTGACATATTTGGGTAGACCTAAGGGATTAAAGTATCAACTGAAGCCTTGAAGGCAAGACAGTTAAAGATTCAAACCTCATTATTTGTGTTTCCAAGGACTGATCAATAGGTTAATGTCTCAGTTTTCAGAATGCAGATGGAAGGCTCTTTTTGTTCAGCATCTGGATAGCAAACTTTACTCCATAGCAAGATTATTCAGGATTAGTCCACATGTTTTCTTCCTGTGTGTTATTGAACTCCATATATTTCAACTCTGTTTCCCTCCGGAAAGTGAGAACTTAGAGGACACTATAATCTGTCACACATAACTTTTCATGCAAGTTACTGAATGTCTGTTTTAAGTGACACAGGAAATGTTGACAGTTATTCTAGGGAAATGAAATTTCTCTATTAAGAGCTGTAGTACTTTTGCTTATTTGGCATACTAACTAAAATACTAAAATACAAAATTCTGAAATGCACTTGTTGATCCTGCTGCACACCTATACTTGTATCATCAGTTTCTGCAAATGAAATGCTTTTTCATAGTTTTGTTTATTTAAAGAGTTAACGGAGATTCTGAAAAAGCTCATTAACTTGCAAATGAGTGATCTAAAGACAGTGAGAAATCTGTTGTGTGGTGTATATTGGAGGTACTCTACCGAGACAACCAGAAGCTGTGTGACTTCAATTGCAACATGCAGACACTAAATGTAAAATGCTACTGCTTGGGACCACTGCTTGGAGTTGAGCAGCAGGGATACTCATTTGTATTGAGTTGGTGTTACTTTAGCTTAGTCGTCTGATTTTTGGTCAGTTGAGAGAGTGGACTGTAAGGGTTTGTGTCTCACATTTGATAAAATTTAGACATGGTCTCACTGTATTTTTAAAGGTTAGCATAATCTGATTCCAAGAAACACACCTTTAATGCTGAAAAAAAAAGATAATATTAAGGTCAAGTAGGAGTTGCTATAAGCAGACTATATCTTCCAGTTGAAAAACAAAGCCTTGCATGTTTCGTATTAACTTTGCCATGCAGACAGGTCTTAAGCAAGAACCAATTTAGATAATTCTAAAAAAGAGAATTGATTCAAATGGTGAGATTCTTGTTTTCCCGACAGTGGTAGTGAAGCACAAAGTAAGATTCAGAAGCCAGTCACCTAAACAAGCATAAACCATAGTGTCAGCTGTTCCTCGTTGTCTACCTCTGCGTATAGCTACGTACTTGGTAATGACAAGGTAAACAAAAATCTTCTTCCTCTTTCACTGAGGACAACCTTTTGTAGGGCACTCTTTTTCCCTAGTGATACACCCAGGTGCCCTATAGAGAGTCTGTGAGAAAACAGTGAGTTTGGCTAATCATTACCAGCCTCAACTAATACTCCTTCCCTTGCTCTCTCTTCCATGAATATTTCCTTATCTGCAGGCAAAGAAGAGAAATTCTGAAAAGATCTGAATAAAAGTCAGATCTTTGTATATTTACGTGTCAAAGGGAACACAGTTGCATCTGCAGTACATATCTCTTCCAGCCTCCACATCTGCCTTACCGAACTGGCAAAAACATGTCTTCCACATGTCCTCCTAGGACTTTTTCTACCGTTGAAGTGTAGGTAATCAGCTACACCTCCTGAAGTTCTTCACAATGATGAAACCTGTAACTAATATTTTAAAAAGTCTTGTTTGACTGAAGACAGCACTCTTTCCTTTTAATCCCTCCTTGTCTTTAAAACATAATTTTGGCAATATCTGCATGTTTTCTATCCTTTTGCTATATCTCCAAAATACTTTTTATAAGTGTGGAAATATTTTTTTTCAAAAATCACTAAAATATCTTACTTTCTTCAGATATTTTGAAAAGTAACCAAAGAAATACCTCTACAAGAAAATGGTTTTTAACATCTTTTCAATTTTTCTTTCCTCAGTAACTTGTTTTTTTAATGCATGTTACTGGCCACATACCTCCAGTTCTTCTGAAAAGATGCTTCTGAAGGTAAACATACTGACTGTTGTGAAAAAATAGTATTTTTCATGAAGTGTAGCCTTAACATTGCAACATAAATCTGTTCTGCCAGAAACAGCAGCAGAAGACATTCTCCAGGCTATGGAAACCCTCACCAAAAGCCACAGTATACCAAAGGCCAAGCCATTTAGGAGCCTCAGTCTCATATTTCCTAATTCAGCAAGTTTGGGTTTCATTTAAACTAAAGTTTCACTAACCGAATCTCATGAGTTTTTGATAGATTTACGAGTTCTGCTTTTGAAACTAACAGTAGCCTCTCTTAGCAGCTCCATGTTACTTTCAAACTTTTCTCATTGATCCTACTTCTATTTTAATGTGCTTATAGTTTATTTTTAAAATTTTAAGAATTCATGCTTTTCATGTTAAATTTCCTAATTTTATAAAGAATGGAAAAACAGTGAAGTAATCCTCTAGAAATAACATTTATAAATACTGTGTTGGTTTTTTTTTCAGGAGGTATCAACAAGCTTCATTGCAAATGGCAAATAAAATAGTTTTCACAAGTAGGTCTGTCACACAGAGGTTAAGGCCAAAACCCAATTTAATATTATTCGTTCTTGAATCTTTGATCTCAACTTGCATGATCCCATTTAAATAAAAGTGCACATTTTTTAAGTGCAATCACCATGGGTTGATTATGGTGGTTATTTAATCAAGTGGACATACAGGACTTTATCCTAAGGTACTCTCATATTCCTTTGCTTAACTCTGGGATTGGTAAAGTTCTGTAAAGAGTGTGAGTTTTATTGGATCCACTTCTTTGTTAAATTAGATCTAATATATTACAATGAATTTCAGCTCTTTTCAGTTTGCACCCCTGTGTCCTCCTCTGAAGAGGCAGATGTCTGCAAAATGAATTCTAGTTTTATCACCATGACTTTGCTTTTGCTATTTAGCTTTTCTTGAAGTCTTGGAAATGGTCCATCCATACCTGCATTTCCTCTGACCACATGTTGAAAACTGCAGCTAGAGTCATTGGAAGCCTGTAAGTAATGAAGTTATGCAAAATGGAATTCTCTAACTGAAGAGGAGGTCAGCAGAGTAAATTTATACCTGTATTATCAGATGTAAAACCATCTCTAGATTTATATGAATGTCGGAAAGTAATGTTAATATTTCAGTTCTGCAGCTTTGACAAAACAATGGACCTCAAGTACAGGTTTATCATGCAGGCTGTGCAGCACTATATTGGTGTTACTTGATAACATTGACTGAGAAAGAAAAGAGCATGCAGTGCACAATAGAACATCCTCTACTGCACAGACAACTGTTTTGACAGAGCTACCTAATCCTGCAGCTAAGCCAGACCTGTTCTGTTTAATAGAAGAGCTGAAAAAAATCAGATCTTGAGGCAATAGAATTGTAGACAGTCTAGTTTGTTTTTTCTTTTATCACAATATACATAGACATGAGATGTTATTGCGTACAGCTGACAGAAGTGTTTTAAATGGAGAACAAAGCTGTGTGCAAGATAAATTAAATTATTTTTCATTGTGTAACTGTCATAGATGTGTCACATGACTTTTTTCTATATGCGAGGATTGATTGCTTGCAAATTTTACAAATGGAAAGTGATATTTATAGTAAAATATTCCAGTCCTTTCTTTAGTTTTCAAAAGAAACATGAATATAAATTATTTTTATTTAAACATTATGATTTCCAGGCACAATAACAAAAAAGGGTGTGTGAAAAAAGTGTCTCCTGTATTTCACTGACATCAGCAGGGTTCTCAAAGCACTTTGCAAGGCTGCATGAAATAAAAGTCATCAGACCAATGTGTTAGGCTCATTATATTATGACTCCCATATTACAACTAGGAGGACTATTGAACAAAGCTACAAAGTGGAATGTGAGAAAGTCAGAAGAGTGAACATCCATTTCAACTTGTACATGTTGCTAACTCTTCTGTGTTTTTCAATTATCTCTCTCTCCATTTAAAAAACAAAGCAGCAAAACCTTGTGGCATGGAGATTATCTTCTCTTCCACAAAATCTGGAGTGAAGAAACCTGACATGTCTCATATACGGTTGGTAGCAGCAATTTTGATGCAGATTGTTGCTGTATAAAAAGAAAAATGGCAGTCTACTGACTTGTGCAAAGGATGCACAAATTTTCCTTGCAAAACTGGAAAATACAGATGGAAATATTCAGGTTGCCACTGGTAGATGTTTCTGTATCTTTTGTCCCTTTACAAAACTGTCAGACTTGTTTCGTCAAATGTCTTTGCACATATTATTCTGACATAATGCAACATTCACTTTGACAACTTTAAGACCAGTCACATGATAAGAGCATGTATATTAGACAATGTCATGAAATTAGCTGGAGAGCCTGACAGAGATCATCAGTTGAAGGGATTCAAGATAAAAATTATTTATGTAAAACTGCTTTATTAACACAGATATATTTGCAACATTTCGTGTGTCACAGAAGAAATATGTGCATCATAAATTAGATTGACTCTAGCTTTTGCATAATACCCTCACTTTGAATGGTAGAGTAAAAAGAATAGATGCAGACATTGTCTGGGAGGGCCTACAGCTCAAAACAGAGTCAGTGGATTACTTCTAAGACATCTGCTGGAAATAGTGTTAGAAATAGTGTTAAATGAGTGTAAATCACTGTCTCACAATTCTGCACCAGAGTCAGTGACCATTCTTGAAGTGTCTGGAATTTGAAAGAAAGCAAATAATGTGGTACACAGCATCAATGCTTCTGCAATTGACTGAACCTCTGGACAAGTATTGTGGTGAGACCAAAGCATCAGGTGAATACAAGAAGTAAAGCAAAGTTTTGATGCTGAGAAGCTATCTGTGTGGGTTGGAGGCAGACCTACATTTCAAGGCTCCCATTTCAGTACCCTTGCGGAGAAGAGTTACTACTGAAGCCATGCAGCAGCCACCACTGCCATCTGCCTGCTGGGAAGGACCACCTAGAACTAGCAGGACTGGTCCCTTCACAGGTAGTTACCTGATAACATCTCTGCATGCACTCTACAAACTGTCAGAACTCTTTCCTGTATTAAAAAGGGACTTTGAAACAGGCGGGAAGGGAGTGAGGGGTTTAGAGCAAAGAGCATCTGACACATCCAGCACGCAAGTAGGTGCACTGTTGAGTTCCTGAAGATACCATAATGTCTAGATTCATTGAGTTTTCAGAAACACATTGCCAGGAAGGATCTTCCCTTCTTTACTCTTTCACCACTTTAGGGGCGATTAGCAGTGCTTGTACCTTCAGTGCTGCACCTGCAGGTAGTGAAGAGATGTACTCACAACTGCAAGCAATTTCACAGCACAAGCACTCAGAAGCATTATTTATTACTACCATTTTAGCTAAAAAGTCTGAGACTGCAAAACAGTAACACATACAAGATCTCATCACTCATTTGCAATTTGCATTTTTTTTTTTATGGATACAAGCCTGGCTGGCTAATTGGGAAGTCGTTTGACTTGAGACTTAATATACTCTCACCTTTTGATGGAGTCAGCATGAAGAGAATATATTGCGTTTTCATTACTTAGAGTCAGGAGCAATTTTAAACTTTGTGTTTTCTAGTTTCAACAAGAGAAAAGATTTATCTGCAAGAGTAATGGATTGGTCCACCTAATTCAGCGTACTTCCATCAGCCACCACCAATGCTGTGGCTGTTGCTGAAAACCTGCCCTTTCTTGATAAATTTGCTATCAAAGCATACAAAATTACACAAAAACATTCAGTGTTTGTAAAGCAGGGCAAATTCCTCTGTGTTCAGTGCAGGTTGTGAGCATTGTAATGAATTAAATCAAACCTCCAGTTGTTGTATCTTCTATGACTGGGGTGAAGGAAAGGAGATTCAAGACTGAACATGGCCTTTTGAAACATCAGATCATCCGCTATTCCCAGTCCAACTAGTGTTTGCCTTTCTTTCCAGAGCTGCTCATATTTAAATACACATAAGCAAGTTGCTCATTCTCTTTTGTGAGTAATTCAGAGAAGGGTCAGTTTTGAAAAAAGAGGAGCACAGATACCAGACTGGGACAGCAGCTGGCTGAAGAAATGCTGCCAACATGAAATATGACCCAACACACAGCTGCTGACTCAGGCAGGGGAGTGGAGGGTCTCCATCTCCGCAACTACTGCCAGTGGAGGCGTTGGACTCGTGTCATCACCTGTCATGGCTGACTCGCTGGGTGGAGAATGACCACAAGTAATTACAGAAAAATAGAGAGGAACATCTGGATGAATCTAGCCTCACTCAGCAAACACTGATATGATTTGACTTTCTAACATCTCTGATGTTGTAAGTAGATTTACCCCTCTAAATCACCCTCAAACCAAATAAAACCTATAATTCATTTTCTCCTCCCCTTCCACAGGGAAAAGAATGCCATAGTTTATTTTGCTAATTATGTGATCAGCATCTAACTGTGATATTCCTTACAGAAAAAATGATCTGAGGCACATCTGCAAGGGCTGGCAGTAGGGTCAGGGGACGGAGATGCTCAAGGCCATGCAGAAAAACATACCTGTTTCTGCACTGAGCCATATTAAGCATATCTTGTTGCTCTGGCTGTGTTTCTCTTGCTCCAAGAAACTGAAGTCATTAAGACAAGGAAAAGAAAAATCAGAGCTATGCAAGTCACCTTTTTACATTCCAGTCTGAGTGACTGTGCTTTTAATTCTTTATCTCTTATGCCTGAGTTGATCAGGTATAATACTATGTTATTACTATAATATCCCCAAAGATGTTGTACCTGTTACTCCATTCATGTGTTGAACCATATAACCCTTGTGGGGGCTATGAAAGTGTCATGCTTATGTTTTAATAATCTGTGAATGCTTGAGGTCTCCAATATCATTCTAGCAAGCTCACCAGGGTTGCTGCCAAGCAGAAAACACCATTTATGTTACAAAATTCGTGCTTCTTGTATGGTTGCCCTCTTTTACAAACCCCTTTCCTACATGTACAGACCTCCATATGTAGTAGTTTGTGCTAGAAACTCTTGTATGCAGAATCCACCTAGTTCAGGCACATAACTATCTACCAGGACCGAGTATGGGTCTCGCAAAGGCCCAGCTAAAGGGACAAAGCTTACTTGTGGTTTTGATAATGATAAAGTGTGGAGAAAGGCCATCAAGGTTGACACAGACTGTCAAAAGGCTGAAAAGGTGGAAGACACCTGCAAACCTCCCTCCACTGCAATGCAGCCCTCAGGGACAAACACCCCGTGCTTCTAAAAAGAAGTGATGCACAGGCACAAAAAGGTCTGCCCTGTGCCTTTCCAAGACAGCTTCTTCTTGGAAAGCTTACTTGAAAAACTGGTTGGAAGATTAGTCTTGCATGGTCTAAAGTTATGTACAGAATAGGATATCAAAAAAACCCAAAACCCAAGGCAGCCTTCTGTGTCTAACTTGAAGATATACCAATTAACTTTTGCTAATGCTCATTACTTCTAATGTACTGCAGAAAATATTGTATATTGGATTGGACTGCTATGTATCATATTGAAAATGCCTAATAGAATAGATATTTTTGGGGCCAGTACAAAGGAGTACAACCTGCAACTACCAGTTGGGTGTATAATACCTTGCAGAGAAGGCATCGTATATAGGCAACACGACAAAATGTGTTTGTGAGAGCTCCAGCAGTGCAATGGCAATAGGGATACGTCAAGCAAGAGAGTCAAGCTGTAGAAGTATAGTGGCTCAACAAGGATTTTTGATATTAACATTGTAATATACAGCGGTAAAATACACATTCTTTAAATTGAGAAGAAAAAGGAGAAATATTGAATGTTACTTTTAAAACGGCTTATGTGTGAACTACAGATAGCAGTTGAACCAAGTTACAAACAAGCAGAGTGCCCTCTTGTGGCCACTGGGCCAGGTGGAAAGCAAAGGAGTAGAAGGAGTTGTCACGGGAATATTCTGCAATTAAGAGTCTTCTGTACTGGAAGTGATTTCTGCTTATTAACTCTATTATTTTTGAGAGAATTTGTATAAACTGTTCCTAGTAAGCCAAAGGAAACTTATTTTAAATATAGAGACTCCAGAGTATTTTTTTTTCCGTCTGGTTTTGCAGGACAGTTTTATGTTAGTTTTAATGAATGTGAGATTTTCATTTAAAGAAGTACAAAGAGTGTTAATCTGGTTACTCTTTTTTTTTTTTTTCTGGATGCTATTAAATATTATTCTAAAAACCTAGTTTACCTTTCAGCAGTAGATACCAAGGATGTGTATGAAACTATAGAATCATTAAGACTATAAATAGAATAAATGACAGTCAATATGAATGCTAACCTGCACTGTTAATTTTCCAAAACTCTCTTGTGTCTTCCTTTTGACATTTATTCTTTTTTTTTTCTCCATAAATATGTGTTTGAGATATTTCATTTCATAACTGAAATGGGTTTAATCTATGGAGCTGACAAAAAGAAGACTATATGCAAAAAATGGTATTGATGAATGTACTTAAAAAAATTGTATTACCATATTCTCAATTTAATAAAATCTCAATTTCAGGAATATATATTTTAATTATAACACTAGAAAAAAAATCACGTTTGGAGAATAAATACGATGCAAGCAAGAGGCGAGATCATTGAAGAGTTTTGGTATATTTCCTCTTTACTTTCTGGACATCTGAATTAAGCATATATGTCTTGTATTAGAAAATTAATGTTAAGTTACTGTATTTACTAGTGATTTATCTTGATTCAGAAGGTAAATTGTCTGTATGCTTATATTGTTGCCACCATATTTCTGAATACACAGACATTCAGCATTAGAAACTGTTTCTTCAACACCTGAAGCCCTAATATAGTAAAAGAAATTAAACTACATAAGTCTTTTTCTTTACTACATGTTAAATGGCTACAGAAGAATGGAAATTGGTCTTTCTTCATTGCAAAACAGCACAGAACAATTACTTCTACAAATGAATCATTACCTTTACAATGATACAGCCACAAGATAAATTGAATTATTTAATTAACTAACATAGTAAGCACACACTATTATTTATCTCAACATTCACCATAAAGTGTTAGTCTGATCTCAGCTTTTAAATAAAATATATGAGGATACATTATTTTATAAGATTTTTAGTGTAAATCAATCACTTTCAGTGTTGACATCCTCAATCAATTAACATATTAAACAGTCTTAACTATAACAAAGCTTTCATGCAGCCAACAAACAGATGAGAAAGGAAAAAAGATTAAAAAAAAAAAAAAGAGAGCTATTCTCATCCTCCTATGAATTCCTGCTCACAAATTGCAATAAAATTTACTGTTTTATCAAGGCTCTATGGAACTTGGTTTCTAAGAGTCACCAGAAACCAGACCATCAATTTTTCTGTGTCATGCAGAGACAACATGGGAGCTAAAAGCTACACTCAGCTGTTTTGCTTTTTGGAGAGCATGGTAGGATTAAGTGATCACTATTTACTACACATTTTTTGTTGCTCACTGCACTCTGCGGTACATAACATCTGTGTTTGCATCAAGTTTTTAAAAATAATTTTTTAAATAATATGTGTATAATTGTGCCTCAGCACCAATGAACTGATGTGCATACCCATGCACATGCAAGGAAAGAAATTGCTTTCAACTAGCATCACCAGGTATGTATCTTTCTAATCATCAGTATTATGTGCAAATATTTCGTAATGCAGTAAGTTGTGGTTTGAGAGGGTGTTTTTTTAATATACATTTCTGTATTTTAATACCAGTCTTTGAGTGAACACATTCACTTTTGCAAAATTAGCATTTTTTTCTTTTTTTTAACTGAAGCATTGGAAAATATGAAACCATAGCATTAGCTGTGAGAGCTTTAATGTGTTAAAGGAATATGTTTTGATCAACAGAGGGCACTCTATGGTTTTCAAAGGAGCATAATAGACGCTTAGAAGTGTTGAGTAGGAGATGAGTACGGTTTTCGAAGAGTCTTTAGTACTGGTCAATCTATAATTTATTGGAAATGCTACCGATTTCCACAATAACAAAGAGTACAGGAATGAAAGAGAACCCCATCATTTGATAAAGTCAGATACTAGGATTAAGCTTATGATGTACACAGTCAGCTCTTATTTACATCTTCATACTTGTAAATTATGTGTAAAAACTGTAACATACTTTTAGTTAAAAGTGTCCTTACTCAGTAATGACAAGTTTTACACTTGCTGCTTGTTTAAAAATGATGAGTTGGAACACCATAGTGTAGACAGGTCAGACATCACTGCTGTTCCAGACAGGATATTTCTTTCAGTTCGTAAATAAGTTAGTTTCCATGCATTAGTCTATCTTGTGCTATTGATTTCACTGAGCATTTTGATTTCTCTTGTTCACTTGTTTTCAAATTAAAATTATTGCATGTAAGTCTATAACTTGAAGGGAATTTCTTTAAAGCAAATAAGGTATTTTTAGGCTGTCTCTCTAGAAAGCACTGAAGTAAAGCAGAGTAATCTAACAAAGGTGTAACACAAAATGATTCATTGATACAATATAAAACTTCACAAATTACTTAAAAGTAAACTTCAAATAGAAGCCAAATTATGAGAGCTTGTCAGGAACAAACTCTTGTACATTAAGGTAGCGTGCATGTACATGTATAAAGTAGAATAATCCTGCTAAAACCTCTAAAACTCAAACTGGGAAAAAGATGCTGCATGCTAGCCCTGGAGAACACAGTAGTTAAGCACTGAAACAGTTTTAAATTTTTTAATTTAAATTTTTAATTTTTAAAGTTTTGAAGATGTGATTATCTTCAAGAAAACCTGCAAGCATGTGATCCTCATGTAGAGGTGCATGCACCTACATTCGGCAGTATAGGCATTTCTATCTAAGAAATGGTGCTGTGGGATAAAGCAGAGAAAATTGCAGTAAGTCCTCATTCTATCCATTCATCTATATTAATCCCCTAGAGAATTACTGTATAGTACATTTCTAATTAGAGGCAATAAGAGAGCCAGTGAAGAACTAGTCAAAGTTTAGGGGGCAAATTCTTATCTTTTTGTTGTGCCTATGAGAGTGGACTGAATTGAGGGATTTCATTGAAGCTGCTGGAAGCATATGTGGATCCCAATCTAACCCTCACAAGGAATGAGAATTCCTGTATTGCAAACCTTATGAGTAGAAGTTAAAAGCTGTTTTCCTTGCCTTAACACTTACATTTGCCAACAGCTGTTTCAATATTTAGAAATACAATTCCCACTGTCTGCTAAATAACCATAAATTCATTTCTGCATAATTTTCAATTGTAGGCATAAAAATAGTTATGCCTTGTTAAATCCATTTATGATTTCACATCTTATAAATTGATAATAGATAAGAATTGTTGCAGTATATTATTTTCAAACAAAAAATTAATTATGAGTTCAGGGCAGGTTATCTTCAGAAGGTTACAAAGCAGTAATTTATCAGGTAGAGTCACGGTGCTGTATTTCACAGTTTCATTCCAGCTAAATCCCGCAGTGTCTGCTAAGCGACAGCATGGCTTGGGAGCATGTTGCAGGAGATTCGGGTGGGTCTTTCTTCAGCTTCCTGTCAGTGAATTGGTTTAGCGTTACAGATACCCAGAAAAATTCTTTCTGTATGAGAAGGATACCTTCACACTGCTGCTTTGAAATATTGCTTCTCTAGAGGATATGTTATCTCCCTCTGAATAGTTAAGCTGAACTGCTGAGCACTTGATCCTGCAAGGAAATGTATATTTGACTTGTTCAGATATGAAGTGTGTATGATGTCAGCAGACACCATTCTTGCAAGTATGGAGCTACGGAGACTGAGTTTTGCTTCTTCCCGCTGCGCGCAGAATGCCTTTCATCACATAATATTTAACCTTACGTGCTCTACCGCGGTCCTGGGGAACACTTCATTTTAAGTGTGCTGGCATTATTAATTCACTTGGTATTCACTGTAATAACACTGTTCATAATTAACTCATTCTGTAGCCTTGTGAATGTCGTAAGTACTCACATGGAGTTCCACTGTAATTCAGCATTAATTAAGGTACCACCTAATTTTCACAGAGAATCAAGAGCGTGTGATCTGTCTCATGAAGTAACTCCCTTAACATCTCAGAGTGGTCCAAATATTTGGAGTGTTTGGGTGTCGTGAATATATTGGATATATTCCCTCCCTGGGTAAATTATGCAAGAACAACATTGTCGAAAATACAATACACACGTGCCTACTCTGCATGCCATTATGTAAAATATATTACACTGCGTTTAATACTTACAAATTTCTTCCTACTTTACAAAACATGCAAATAATGAAGCTGTCTTTCTAGAACATAAAAGCAAGCCTATAAAAGAAAAATCTTTATTTTTTTAAAAATAGTCCTCTTTTAGCTTTCTAAAACTGTACCTCACATATACATATTAATACATAGCAGCTGAAGTAATCTTGTCGTACCAAAAACCAAGTAGTTGCTTAACCAGCCTACTTGCTGCAAAGATATTGTGAACTAAATGATCTCCTTTAATTGAAAATAGGCATAAAATTGCTATTTTTTAGGGCATGTTTTAAATCTGAAAATTAGTATACTGTAAAATAAAAATACATGTTCAATTTCAAAGCAAGTTAGTGAAGTACATATAATGCTACATGATGTCAATATAACCCTTAAACTCATATTTTCAAGGATTATTAACTTTGTTAAAGTAAGAGATTCTAAGCAAAAACTGGGCAGGCAGGGTTCCAGCCTGAAAACTGAAAATTTTCTGTGCTACAGTTTCTTGAACGTTCTTTCAAAATTACCTTGATAATTTTCTAACGACGGAGAGGGCAGGTATATGTAAAGTATAACTATATATCTTGTGTTCACACAAAGCCAGATCATATCAACATAATATCAACAATATAATATCAACATAAATAAACTAATACCTGATTTAGTTGTTTGATAGTATTCGTTCTGTGTAGGGGCTTATGTGAAGTTTTAGGTTTTCTGTACTAAAAACTGGTTTATTTGTAAAAGGGAATTTTGAAAACTGTGCCGTATGATTTAGGCTGTTGCTCCGTGTCTAATTCGTATTCATTAAACTATCAGTCCACACAGTCCTCTGAATGAATTTCTCTTGGTCTACAGGAAGGAACCAAGGGAATTAAAAATAAACAGAATTCAGCCAGTAAATGTCTTAAAATAATATTGATTTCTTTTACAGTACATGCCTGCATTGTTGAGCACTCTCACCATTGGAAATCAATGGCAAAATTTTAATTGACTTCAACAGGGCCAGCACATCATCTGTGAAATTTAAGGCTCAGAGTGTGCTGTATTTTTTAACCCACTGCACTGGAAACTACAGCTTGAACAGAGAGCTACTCTTCTTTAATAAGTAGCAGTGACTTCCATTAGCATTAGCAGGTGTTATGTACTAAGTGGAAGAGGAATCCAATTATATTATATTATATTAATTAATGAGAGACCAAATATGAGACATTTAGACACAGCATAGTGAGGTTCAGTACTATATATTAGGTTGTACAAAATTTTTAGAATTTCAGTAGGAAAGGCAAATAATTCATTTTTTAACACAAACACTGAGGAAATATGATCTTATTTTAGGAAAAAAAGCTTCAATATTCAGTTTATAACTTCTTAGACAGAACATCTGTCACCTGGACTACTTTGTGGGGTGATGTCCTGCTTCAGACAGTGCAGACAAATTTGTTTAGGTGAGCATCATAGCCACCAGAGAGTTTTTCAGAATTTTTGAAGTCAAGCCTTGAATTCAGCTCCATAATCTGAATAGATATGCCTTTCGCACTATGCTTTCTATTTCTGGAGTTTGGGGTCTTCATTTTTAGAAGCATTAAAATTCATGCCTCACAATCTCGCTGGATTGTCTAGTCTGAATTTATTTAGGCAACAGCTTCTAAGAGGGAAATTCACTTTGCAATAAACATTTTTTAACTTGTCTAGTGATCTCCTCCTTATAACGCCTGGAGCAAAAACTTTCAAAACCCATTGGATTGTGTCACTAGGACAGCACATTTCACTTAGTCTTGAATTTCTGTAGTGTTTCTTGTGTGGAAGGAGAAGTGGATCCTGAATCATTCAGCTCAGGTCTCAGTTTGACCTTCTGAGAGGCCATTTCAATCTTCATCACATGGAGCTGGATCTAGTCACCTCCTTGGAAATGCTTTAGATGGAATTTCTGTATTGGTGTATACAGTGTTTTCTTATTATTCATGTAAGTAAATCAATTCCTGCAACTGGAAAAAAATGTGAAATATTTTGTCAGTCTCAAAAAGATTCAAAGAAACACTTTAAATCCAGGTGTTTCTTCTCCCGGTGTTTTCTGTTAATCAGTTGTACAGCAAAAAGGAACAGAGGGACATTAGTTATCACTCCTTTTGTTCCTTGGTGGTGGAAAGTAAGGTGCAACAAGAATTAGTTGGACTATGTATTTTGGAAAACATGGCAGACTACTGATGCAAATAAAAGAAACCTGTAATTGCGGCAGAATTAGGCACTGCAATCAGAAAACAATACTTTCTCTTGATACTCTAAAACAGATTAATAAGAGAAAGCGTACAATAACTGCAGATTTGTAAGAATAGTGGAAAGAAAATTAAACAGGTATGGTTGATAAGAAAAGAATAGAGTTAAAAGGAATACCATAGAACTGATTAACCCTTCAAAAATCTCCCACTAAGGTAGTGTTTACCATAGTGGGCTAGGCCCATGTCAATACAATATTTAATTATAATGCTTACAACCTCAGTGTCAGCACAAAAGGGGCATTCTTTCAGATTAAATAGAAGGCACATGAATACAACATTGTCATACACTTTAGCTTCATTTCTCATTTATTTAGTTTCTCTTCACTAGTGGAAACAATATTTTTCTTCTAGGTAGGTATAACGGTTTATTATCGTAATAATAATTAAAATAATGATAGTGATAAAAAATGATACCAGAATACAGACTAGATCTCAAATTTACCCAGAGCATGAACTATTACATCATGTAAGAAGTATCTCAGAAGTTTTTAAAATTGCAGAGAAGTTGCGTCAATTATATTATACTAATTGACAGCGCTGTATTGGATGTGACCAAATGTTACTAAGACATAATAGATTAATAGATTAATAGATTGGTTTTGCATACCTTGATTCACATGCACAATTTAAATAGATGCTTTCCAAATCAAAAGGAAAATACTATTTAAAATAAATGTCATTTTTTAAGAAACCAAGCTAGTAGCTGAATGTACAGTATAGTCTCAAGTTCATGAATATCTTTTAGCAATAATAAGGCTTTCTCAGTTCCTCTTGGCTTAAGTACATGACACCTGAGTTAAGGATACCGACATATATCAGTAACATCTCTAATCTTCCTGCTTGACTTAGGATCTGATCTCATTCATATTATGGGAAGCAGGTCTCTGAACACAGATCTTGGCAGAAGAGTAAGGTATTCTTGACAAGTTTTCTTGACTTTGTAGCATTTAAGGGTGCCACTTTGCATGCTTAAGCTCATGTGTTTCCTATTGGGCTGTAAATGTAGACTTCATAAGAACCCATGAAGGTGAATTCTTTGATATTTGCATGTGTGTGTTACTTTCAAGAATCTAAGGCTATAGCTTCAGCACACTGCTGGGAAGTGATCCATGGTACCTTTATCTTTCAGAAACCCAAAATAAAGGATGGTTAGATCTTTATCACATTTTCTTCCAGGGTTATGAATTCTGTAGGTGAAACAGATCAGAGAAAAATGGTTGAACTATGACAGAATCACCAAGTAGGCTTCCAGAGATCATCTAGTCCAACCTTCTCCTCGGAAGAGGGTCAGCTCCAGCTGGCAGCTCAAGGCACAAGGATAGCAGGTTTTCATGACCAGGTCCCCTTAGCTGCTGTTTGGCATCAGGCTACTCATTAACTACTTTCTACCTAAGAGGCCCCCTCTGTAATAGAAAAATGTTAAATTCCAGTACAATTCCTAAACTTTCCCATAACTTCGAAAAAAACCCTTTTCCCATAGTAATGGAAGATTCTAAGATTAATTTAAAAGCTACTTTAAGACTACTAAAGCCCCTGCATGCTACAATTCGACTCTGTTGTAACTCCTGTCTTCACAGGATCTGTCAATAAAAGCTTATCCATCCATCACCATTGAGGGAGTCTTGAATGAGCCCTACTGACTCCTGCAACTAGTAGGGGTTGAGCATGTAGTGCTGAGCATGAAAGTCTTTGCATGGATGTTGTGAGTAACACTCCACAACAGTTCTGTCAGCCAACATTTGTTATGAGTCTACAGTAATTACAAAGAAAAGTATTTGTATGACGCAAAGAGTAATGGAAGGTTGTCATTCCTGTTGGATACTTCCACCATATCCTCTGTCCTAGCTGCATCTGCCTTAATTTGCGTTCAAACTCGTACTCAAAAAAAAAAAAAAAAACAGAAGAAAAAGAAATATTTAACAAGCCATATATTACTCTTCTGTGTAAAGCTAGTGTTTAAGTTTCAACTCCGCAGGAATGCAAAGCTAACACTAAGATGAAACTCTGGTATTTCAAACACCACACACGATAAAAGTTCTCAGAACGTAAATCACGAGCAGGACTTTCCCAGTTGTACAGCAGTTCAGGGTGTGTTGCACTGGCATTTCAGCTGTGATTTGAATCATGCTTATATAGCAGATTTAGCCATTGTCCTCAGCGAGCCTTTGCATGTCTTGAGGTGCAATCTCTGCACAGCAAATCCCTTTTGGAGTGAAACTGAACTGGAGACTGCATTCGCAGAACAGCTAGTGCTCTAACTGCCAGTGGGCACGCAGACCACGAGACCAGACTAGAGCACGTCAGAGGTGAAAAAAGCCCTGAAATGTATAAAATGAGATCTTCAGGTCCTCTGCGTCCACTGTTCTGTTCTACTTAGCCACTCTTCTTTATTTCACTCTCCTTGTTGTAGGCATAGCCCTAAGCAGTATCTCTGTTAATGATGTTTCCAAGAGGGAATGAATTAAGTTGCTTTCTGTCACAATAATTTCTTGAATCTCCTCCTCTAGCAGCTGCATAGGATCAGAACAGGAACTGAGCTAAGGTGTTTGTAGGTAGTCCTAATCCCCTCACTACATCAGGAGTTTTTGAAAAATCACTTGCAACATCAATCTCTGATTAACCATCAAAACAGTTTTGTATACACTTGTACGTTATTCCCAAGTGTCTAGTACAGGCTATGCCTACTGCATATTGCCCCTCAATATCATCTTGATAAATACAGCATTAAAAACTAAGTAGCCTTTCCATTATTAATTTTTAGGTTTGTAAGACTCCTATACTTACATTCTACTATTTCAAAATCTGAGTATATGAGTATTCTTATCTTGTATATGCGATTTCTTACCTTGTTTTTCAAATATACGAAACACTTATTACGTTACTTCTATTAAAATTGACTATGTCCTTTATAGCCGTGAAAGAATGGCTAGAAATAGCCATCAATAAGAAAATAGTTTAAATAAATGTAGTTAAGTACAATGTAGCAGTAACAATAGCCAGCATATGCAATAGTCAAGGAATTCCACTAAATTGTATTTTCCTTCAGAAAAGCAAGCATTTAAATCACTTACACAGAGCTAGAAAATAGGTTTATGCTTCTGAGAGGGTAGGGTAAAAAATAAATAAATTTGATAGGAAAATAATTCAGCATCCATGATGTGGTGATGGACTGAAAAAGAAAAAAAAAAAGAGTAAGATGTTCTCCCCTTATAGGAAGGTTATATGAAGATTACGATGCAGCAGGGTGGTGGTGGTGGTCCTTCAAGGGGGAGGTGACTCACAAACAAGTCTCTAAAGGAGTCATTCCTAGTGTGTGGCAGAGGTGTAGCTAGAGGATAAGATGCAGCATTTGATCTAAAGCAATTATCCAGCTGTAGCTCCCAGGACGAGGAGCTGGAGAGAGTTGTTTCACGTGCTGCCTGAACTCTGCTGGTGGTGAATGTCGATCTCCAGACCCCGGGATGACTCCTGCTAGCAAAGCTCATAGGGTCCTGCATAAGGCAGGAAGCTAAAGGTTGAGGTGCCAGCAGGTATTCCTGGCTCCTCATGCCTGGGAACTGCAGTCTGAAATTCCCAGGGAATGTCAGCTTCCCAGGATCAGCCAGCACAACAGCCACAAGCTCCTGTCTCCAAACTCAGCAGAGCAAGCACAGGGCAATGGCCCTCCAACCCTTTCTGAGCACACCCTCCTCCCGCATAAATCTACACCCTGTATTGTTCCCAGTGCTCTCACTGCTAAAGGGGACCCTACATCTGAGACCAGAATTTTCTTATTTAAACCAAATAAGGAAAATTGACTTACTATAAAGGTCATTAATTTCAATTTTCCTGATCTAACAACAGGGACTGAGTTATGTTACATTTATAAGAGATAATCCTAAGGGAGGCTTTGATGATCACTTTGCATTTTAGTCCTGACATTATGTTGTAATCATACTGGGCCTAATTTTATACACGATTGTGTGCTAGGACTTACGCATAGGTGCATTATCCCAGCTAGGGTGCCAAAGGTGGATCATACTTCCAAAGAGAGAGAGGATTTTCTTTAGGATCCTTCGCTGAATGTCTTCTAGGTGGGTGTCTCTCCTGTATAAGCTTCAAGAATGCTTCTTATAGTTCTCAACACATGCAGGCCGGCAGCAGTAGAGCTGGGGCCTTGAGCTGCTTATACTGTATCTCCTTGGTAGCACGATAGGACTAAATGATATGATGGTAACTTCTACCTTTACCTGTCTGTGCCACACAGAAATACACACTTACTGAACAGACCACACAAGGGTTTGGGATACTTTGCATGTATTAATGCTGCGTACTGCTTTTCTGTTGCATTTATTCCTGTAAGGTCTGCTTGCTAAAGTATATACAGGGCAGAGTATTTTTCATTTACTTGAGATGCAGATTAATATGCTCGGTGAACTCCTGAAACCTCTAAAAGAAAAGAATTTTGTAGCCATCATTAAATGTCTTCACTGCAATATTTGCTACTGCAATCAAGACAAAGCAAGTGGATGGGTTTGGCAGGAAAAAAAGAAAAACAGTTTTAAAAACACACAGGGTATTGTTGTTTTCCTTGCAAAGTATAAAATTCCTCAAAAATTACATGGTGTCACACAGCCTGCCATAGCTTATAAAAAAATGATGCACTGCCTTTAGTTTTATTAAGAAAATTACACTGTGTTAACTCTTTGTGTCTTCAAGGGCACGACTCTGCACTGCACAGTAAAGCTTATTCCAGATAGATCTGTGCCATACTCACTCTGTAATGACTGGCTCAGAGCATTTCATCAGCACAGGCAAAGATTGCTCTGGCTTGGGAAGGGAGGGCTCTGGATAACCCAGAGACTTGCAGGGGAGCCTCACTTTTACTTCTGAGGGGCAGGAGGCACAGCAGCAGTGGGGGAGGCTGTGAGGGTGAAGGACATCATTCTTTTTTTCCTCAGCAGCAACAGCCAACTCACGTCTTTTGATCTCTGGTGTAAGGAAAGTAAGTGACAGTAACTCCCAATTCCACGGGAAGCTTCTTGAGTTGTCTTTGCTTAAACACCTGTTTTATTAGAACTTGCCCTGCAACAGGACCCGCTATCTCCAAACACAAGTCTCCACCAACAAACCATCCAGCTCCAAGCATCAGGGTAGCTTGGACAGTGCTTGCATCGTGTTCTGTGCATCACACATCCTTGTGCAGGACAGCCCTTCCCTGATAGTCCAGAACAATGCATTTTCACCCACAAGCACAAAAGAAACCACTTTATGAGCTTGATGTTCAAAATGAGAAGCCTAAAGATAAGCTCCTAAGAAATATTTGAAAAACTGATTTTCTGAAAGTATGCTACCTTGATAAATCTAACATTATTACACTTCCCAGAAAGCAAAGTTGTATGAGAAAAACAAAGCACAAGATACACAAAATGTGTGCATCAAATAGCTCTCAAACTCTTAGAGATTTTATCAGGCTAGTGAGCACCCTCTGTAGATGTTTGTCAGTCTTTCCAGTACCTGATGCATAAGATCAGAAGTTTGGTAGCTGCACTGTCACAAAGCAATGACTTCCAATCTTTTTCACATAAAAATTTCTTTAATCCTTTCAGGACAGTCCTTTCTGTAGCCAGGATTTGTCTGGATGACTACTCTGTCCCATATAAAAGACATGGGTGGTCACTGCTGTTTGAATTCCCATGTTGAAGGTGCCTTCCAAAAAGTATAGATGAACAAAATATAGTGCTAATTTAGTCTCATATTAGTGACAAAAAAAAGAGGAAAGTGTAAATGAGGTGTTCCTGCTTAGAGCAAGAAATGTAGTTGCAAAAATTAGTCAGTTTGACCACAAATGAACTTCTGCTTAAAAGGCCATGTAGCACATACTGTTGTTTAGAGGATGCAAGAGAAGCAAGTTGTAATGGAGGCATAGTATGTGCATCAAGTATTTTTGGTTTAGGCATCTCTTTGTAGCAATATTGGTAGATGCAAGTGAACATTAATTGAAGTCTAATATCCATGATGAAGGCGTGTGTGACAATAAACTGCTTTTTTGAGTGACAAAATTTAGCCTGAACCTGAGGTATTCAGTCTACAAGTAGCTGATTATTGCAAATTATGTACTGAATAATGGAAAATATACTCAGGACCACCCTCTTGGTCCTCAGCGTAGCCTTGGGCAGTGGGAGAGAAATCAGATAATAGACAAAAAAGGTAGAATAACTGAGTGGCTCTGGTAAAAATATCAGACAAACCCCATATTGTGGCAATGTTGTCCTCCAGTCTGTCAGTTTGACTACGCAACCCCAAGACCTGCCCCATACAGAAAAACTAAATACAATATATATTTATAAATACGATATATTTTTTAAAATGGAGATATAAAACCCAAACAGCCTTGAGATTCAAGGACTCCCTGTCTGTCCTAACCAGTGTATTGCACTGCTTTTCAGAGTTCCTTACTGTCTTCATAAATCCAGCGCTCACAGGCAGACTCAATAACAGAAACTGAGGGGTGAATGTCTTTTGTTCAAGAGGCTTGTGAGGCAGATGGTCCTGAAATGTTTATATGAGAAGACCAAGAAAACAAGTGCTGGTAAATCTTAGCCTCGTTCACTGTCTAATTTTAAATATTGAGTGACTGCATGCTAAAGGCAGAATTGAAAATATCTGAACAAAACTACATCTCTTGTTAGATCGCTCTTTATTAAGGGCATGCAGATAGGGAATTCATCTGCTGACAGCAGGAACTTAGTCACTGGCTATGAAAAACAATGAGTGCAGCAAATGCAAACAAATGTCTGATCTAAGTCATTAGCTAAAGAGGTCATTGTAGAAAAAAATGTTAAAATGTGCTATCAAGAAATAAAGGATTTAAAATAAGCAATTACTGGTAAACAACCGTTGAAAGGCAAAGTAATTCTCCCAGTTGTCAGGGATTTCCGACTGTTCACACCAGACCCCACTCTAGTCCTCTACTTTAATAGATTTTCAAAGAAATTCTTCTTAAGTCCTCCAAGAATCATGAAGATGACTAGAAGTGTAATAGACTGATTTGTGGTTTGCCCATCCTCAGGGGATACTTGGTTCATGTTTCTCAGAATTACGCTGTAACCTTCAGGACTAAGAATTTAGCTTGGGGATTTATTTTCCTCTCTTTGTCGTCTCTAGAGCTGAGTATCTAAGTATGCCCTTGTCTTTCTTAGCTGTCCTTATAACCGATGAGGAGTAGAAGGTGCTTTCAGTGGGGATTTACCCCAAATCAGCAAAAATGTCCAAGTTGTTCGCAAGAAATTCTTTCTATGTCCACTTCTCCTCTTTATCTCTGTAGCTTTAAATGAAACCAGGAATAAGTGGTGTAGACTTAAGCATCTACCTCTGGGACATCTTCAGTCAGATGAGATGAATTTCAGCTCATAAAAGAAATATTTGTTTCAGTGCCAGTTGAGGTTATCACACAATGCCCTGCTTTGAGGATCAGGCAGTGTCTGGAAAAAAATAATTAGGAACCAGATCACAAAAGCTGGCTGCTACTATTTGCATTGTTAATTCCATCATTTCCTGATTGTTACTTTTAATTGACATCTCTGTTTTGATGTTTATTTCAAGAGACCCAATGTAGCTGCTATTTTTTTTTTAAAATTGGCATCACAAGCACCAAGAAGTTATCACCTTTTGTCAATATGCAATACATTGCTGTATGTATTTATTACCTTTACATAGTAGTAAAACCCAGGAAGCGTACACACGCACAAAAAGAATTCTAAACATTTTTGCTGCTTTTGTTCTAACATTAAATTGTCAGGAATCAGTGGGTACTTCAATGCAGACAGACTACCTGCCCCTTAGAGATGGTCAGGAAAGGGATCATGAAGGGAGTGGCCTCACCAGCCTGTGTGTTTTCTCTCTGTCTGTTCTTTTGGCTGCTAGTAGAAGAAGTAGTGGATGAGCCCAGATAATGTTTATATAAGCATAATCTCAAACAGAAACAAAAAAAAAGTGTTAAAAGAAGGGACCCTAACCAATATCTGAACTAAATTGTAATTGTATTTATGATGCTGCAGATTTAGGATGTTCACTTGTGGCCAAGACAGAGGTAGTGTGATGAATGGCCCACCAAAGCTGTACGTACAGACAGTGTTTTAAACTAGGAGAATGGTCTTCATGCTTACATGATGTCTACATCTGTGGTTTTGGCCCTCTCCTGCTTCAAAATCCTGCAGCCTAAAAGTGTTTGTTATATAAGACATCAAGAAAATGAGCACTGTAATCCTGTCTTTGTTTTTATTAAAAAAACATAGACAAATCCATGCTATTAGAAAGAAGAATTGCCAATATTCCTCATCGGCACAACTTCTTACATCAATAGAACAATGATAACACAGAAAAGAGAGGAAATAAAAATAACTTCTTCTGAAGAAAGGGCAGTGAACTAGCAATGAAGGCATTTAAATGAAGGGAATAATTTTTTTTAACCAAGAGGAACTGATACACTACCAGCACAGTTTTCATTTTTTTTGCTGTGTTTTTTGAAATGCAGCCCATTAATTATTTGTCAGGCCAGTTTCAAGAGCAAAGGAGGATCTTTATTAGAGAACATGATGTGAGTACGAGCACAATTGCTGGGTCTAGCATTAATCTCTTCTATTAACTTTTAGAATAAAGCGAATTTCACACAATGTGGCTGTGTTAGAGACTGCCGTGGAGTGACAAGATAGAACCTTTTCTATCCTTTGTATAGCAGCAAGAAATTGCCTCATAGAAGACCCAGCCAGTACTCCATGTTCTCAAGGAACCTCCACCCCAAAATCTGGACAGGTAGAGACATCCACAGAGAGAAGGGACAGAGTCAACATTTTGGGGCAACCATAGCTTTCAAATCAATGTTTTATTGAGAATGGCAGGCCTCTTCTTCTAGCCTTTTTCTCAATGCGTAAAAGAGTGGATTCTTTTAGATTTAGATCTGTTCTAAATTTTTATGAAAAAAACCCATTTTGTAATGGAGGTGGGGATTTTAAAAAAAACACAAATGACATGCTTAATATTAATGATAAGCATTAATAAATTCAATCAGCTCCTGTAAAATGGACAGAATGCTCCTGGCATTCCTGCAAGAAACAAAGCAGAACAAGTATGAGTCATCAAATGTATTTGTCAGAGGATTTTGTGTTGTAAAAAAAAGCCCGTTCATGTTAGCAGAGTGCTGAAAGACAAGGAGTGAATTATAGCTTGGAAAGTGATGGGATGGGTATAAAATCCAAGGGTCCAGAGGCCAAATAACTACATAGGCTCAGCTGGAGACAGAAAATACATGTTATGTATTTTTGCAATGGGTTCTTCCATTTATCCTGTTAAGAAGTGGTGACTCTCCAAATCAAATGTGAGTTAGGCTAGAATTTTAATCGTACTGGAAATGTTGCCACTGCAATTGGTATTTGGAGCTCTCTTAACCGATTGTTATGCTATTTGTTCTACTGTGAATGCAGAGAACCAGCAACACAGAAACAGGAGCTGTGAATAACAGAACAGGCACAGTGACATGAATGCAACTACATGAAAAGTATATTGCTTCCTGATGCAGTGACACACATGCATCCTTCCTTCGTGGATGACGGTATCAAGAGACTTCTGACCCTGCTCTGGTAACCCAGAGAGTTTGCAGCAGCCTTCTTATTGATATTAAATCTCCTTTGTATTGTTGCCGTTGCTCTGAGAGGTGTCTCCAGCGGTATACACAGATAAGAATCTGTTTGTTGGCATTCTAGTCTTAATTACTGAGCCTAATTTAGAAAAATAACATAACAGTCTTTTTGTGTATAGCAGAAGAACTTTAATCACTCTTCGCAGAAGAAGGTTCTAATCAATGTTGTACTGGAAATTTCAGTGGATGCATTTATGTTCTGTCCCATAGAGGAAAAATAACATATCATACAGCAGTTCTGACTCCACAATAATATGTTTTTTATAGATTTGTCTTAAGATTAAAGGAAGTAGCTTCAAGAAAAAGTGAGAAGCTACTGACTGCATGTTCATGAAGGCTGAGATTCAGCTTTACACAAAGGTTTGCACCAGGTCTTGGGTGTAGGACCTTGGCCTAAACCTTGGTATGACTAAAGGCCATTTGCACTAAAATCCAAGAAAATGGATAAAACATTCAGTGCGATACACAGATACACTCTTATTGCATTACACTGCAGAACATTTTTTTTCAGAGATGGAAGGTGAAATAGTTGTCTGAATGGAGCTTAGTTTTATATCTGAATGCTGGAATTTTATTTGCACTGGAGTTTCTCATGCGTACAAATTAAGGAAGAAAAATCAAAGTGGGAGGAATTATGGTAATTCCAGATACTTCTATCCCAGCAGCTGTCTGCCCTCAGTTGGGTCAGCTGTAAAACTAGGATATTGTACAGACACTCTCCAAGCTCTCCAAAAGTTCCTTGCAGTAGAATTTCTTATTTCAAGAAAGTTTTGTCTTCATGAGAAAATATTAAACCTCCTCTATGGGCCTTTGTGATATCTTGTGGGACTTCCAAGTAGAATTTCAATTTTCATGCACTGATTTATTTATTTGTAATAACATTATTTCATTATCATAATAGGATGGGTTTATCATAATAGGTGAATTGATCTAAATCCATTTGGTGGCTGTTCACAAGTGGTGTTCTCCAGGGCTCTGTGTTGGGGATGGTTCTGTTTAATATCTTTATCAATGGTCTAGACAAGGGAACTGAGTTCACACTCAGTAAGTTTGCAGATGACAGCAAGTTTGGCTGGAGTGTTGATTTGCTTGAGGGTGGGAAGGTTCTACAGGGGGAAAAGTGACTGCTTTCCTCTTCAGAGAGCACCTGAAAGTGCTAGCATCTTTTCTATATTGCTACAGTATTCGTAATTACAATGGTACAAATTAAACATTTAACTCTGGGCTGGCTAAATACCCCAAATATGTGAAACTACTTCTATGTGATGCGTCTGTTAGACAATCTGGCAAACATTTTGACAGCACTTGGAAATGCTACTCGTCAGCTCTCTAGCCAGCCTACATGCTAGAGGCTGATGATGCTCCCGTAACAGGGATCTTAAAAGGCAACATGGGCTTCAAACAGCCACCCCAGTTCAATGCGGTGTATTGACTTTTTGAGGTCCTGGTAACTTGTGAGGCTGTGAACTGATGAAGTGAGGGTCAAACAGTCTGCTGTTTCTGCTTCTTCAGGGTAGGCTCTGGCAGAAGTGTGGTGTAGAGGATGTCCAACACAGATAATAGGCTAAACTACTGCAGCTAGATTTGTGAAAGATGCTACCATTCCTGCTCAAGGCACAATTTAAACTATTATGGTTATGCTTAAAGGCTTGAAGTTTGGGCTAGTTCTCACTTATTGCAGAACCTTACCTTTTGCACACTCAAAGATTAATCCTGGAATAAAACTTCAAATAAATTACGACATATTTACTCTTGCATGTTCCCCATTTAATTTGTACCATTCTAACTGTGAACACTGTAGCAATATAGAAAAGATGCCAGTTGAGAAGATTTTTAAAACCATTCCCTATGTCACAGTTTAACTGTCAAAGTGGTTTTGATCTGGAAGGGAAGAGGCAAATTCTTCTTTTAAAGACATATTGAAGAAAAATAAGAGCAGAGGACCAGGATGAACCCTGTGGGTCAGCCAGCCTAGCTCCCTTCGGGCAAGCAGCTGTGTGGACATGAGGAATCAGGGCTATAATTTCAGCTCTAATGTCATCACATGCAGTCAAAGCTATTCCACAGGCTGAAACACCTGGGATAATCCTGGCTAAGATTTACTTTGCCAGTAGAGACTGGCTATGGGAAAATACAATTAACACAAAACTGATGTAGTAAGTAGTGCAACAGTGTTGTTCCCTCCTTTATGCATGCCATTTACACATATTAAACCAAAGATACGTAAAGGTAGGCTACTAGCTAGGCATTCACAAATGTATGACACATGCATTAAAAAAGGTATACAAATGCATTAAAAAAGGTATCTGTGGTTAGTTCTAGTGTTCATTAGTAAGAATACCTGCAGATTTGAACTAAAAAAAAAATTTTTTGTGTTGTATAAAGAGGATACTGGTGGCATTTCTTAGTGTGACCTTCATCCTAAAGAGTTGCACTTTAAGATGGCCGAAAATATGCAAATATACGAAAAATGTAATTTTAGGGTTATAGCTAAATAATTTTAAAAGCCTGATAACATATTGGCTTATGATATGATTCCCCTTTTTATATACATTTCTCTGGTTTGATTTCCCTGGTTAGATATACTAGTACATTCAGTCACCAGTTTATAAAGAAAATACTTTTTTCTGTTAGACTTTTAAATAACATTATAGTGATTAAAATTTGTTTAATAAGAAAACATATACACAGATGTTGTGTTTTGTGTATACTCATTAAAGGATCTTTGGGTTAGTTACTTCAAATATTAAATTATTTTACTGTTCTCTACACCTTGCCTAATCATTTACACCTATGCAGATGTACAATGAGTTTAACATGTTGCTACGATGTAAATGGGATAATACTGGCCATTAGTAACAGTTCATTAAAAGGTACAGTTGTTATTATTTTTTCTAATCCAGTGATTTGCAATTTCCAAGCATCTTGTAGTACCTCCCAACTGTGCAAGTTATGCAAAAGTGCCACCAAATTTGAATTCTCCCACTGAGATGGAGGTTGGATACGACTGGCTACTGCCAGTGAGTGGCGGAACTGTCAATGAGCTGGTGACTGTCACATCCAACTGAAAGAAATGGAAGTCTTTTCACAAAAGGGCTAGCTGAAAAGCTCATGAAACCAGTACTAAATACTCATTATTTTCTACCCTCTGTATGAAAATAAACTGACTTGAATTTCAGCTTCCGTTTTGTAAACCTGTATGAATGCTGGAGCTCTTTCACAGCTTTGCCCTTGAGTGGTCATATGGATTAGTGGCGATTGACCAGCATTCCTGTGTTGAGTTAACAGGAATTGTTGAGCACAGTTTACACTGTGCTTCCATGTGCAGATTTGAATACTGTCACAGGATGGGAACACATGCCATGAAGTCTAATTCTGATTTTATTTCTCTTAATAATAGCGTAAATTCACAGACTTAGAGGTACTCCATGTTTAAAATATGTCTGGCAAGAATCTGCCTTTGGTTCTACAAATACAGTCATCCCTAAGGTATTTAAAGGACATGTAGATATGGTGCTTAGAGACATGGTTGAGTGATGGACTTGGTAGTGTTAGGTTTATGGTTGGACTTGATTTTAAATGTCTTTTTAAACCTGAAGGATCCTGTGAAAGCCCAAAACCATTTCTTTATAATATTCTCAAAGGTAAAGCAAACTCCAATATGACTCTAAATACAAGCAGGGTAGGAAATTTAAATACCTATAAGTAGTAAGGTATTTCAATAATCTTTTTAATGCTAAAAATAGAATTATTTCTCAAACTAATTAAGGTACTTTGCAGTACTTAAAGTATCAGAATTTTTTCTTAAATGACCAAATATGGAAAATAATATGCTTCAAAACTGACACTAGTAGGCAGAATACTAAGTTTTCCAGTGCAAACACTTTACCTCAATACAATACAAAGTGAAGAGAGGTCATTAATACTTAACTATTTATGTCAAAGATATAATGCATACAAATATACTGCACAATACTACAGTAGTAGCAGATGTGATGTTATCAAGGTTTGACAGCATTTTCACATAAATTATTGTGTAAGCGCAATTAATCATTATGTACAGGTGGTTTGCCACATGTTTAATTCAGTTTCAAGCTGATTTACACAGCTTTTAAGGCAAACAACCCTCCCTTCCAAAAGTACAGTTTTCCTAGTGTATTAACTAATATGGACAACTTTATTTCACTTCACTTCCCACCACCTTCAAAAGACACACGGAGAAAGTAGCAGGTTCTGTTCCCCTTTATAGCCTTGTTTTAGTTGTAAGAAGTGCTGTTATACAGGTAGAAACAGATGTGGAGGTGCTGGTGCCTCCATTAATTTTTGCTTGCTATATGAACAGTGGTGATTTCATCACTTGTGTTTCACCATTGTGTCTCTAACTCTATGTTTCTGGTCATACACTACAGCCCATGTGACGTATCAGCCCCTTTTGACAAGCTAAAACTCATTTTCTGCTTATATTATATAGCCCAAATAGTCATGACATATAAATCCCAGTTATTGCTGGGTAGTCCTGATATTTAACACATGCAAGTTGTAAAATGTTGAGAAATGCTAACGGCTTTACGGAAAAATAAAAATGAAGCCAAGACTCTCATTGCAACTGCAGGTGGGAATCCCAGCATCAACATGAATTCAGTGCACATAGCTGTGTTTATGTGAATATGACAAGGTGAATTACCTCTCACCTTTCTTTTGGACAGATTAGATCTGAACATTGGTCTAAATTTTTCATCCTGTGGTCACCTGATTCAGCCTGGTATTGTACCCTGGGCCAGGTTACAACTGTCACTGACTATTTTTTTATTTATTTTTTTTTCCCTTGGCTTGGGTTAAAGATCTAAAAATGATCCTGTCCCTGCCAGGGACACTTCAGAGCTATAGAAGAGATCCAAATTTCACAATTTGGATCAGCTTGCAGATCTTTGTACCTGCTCCTCAGAGTTCACTTGCTGTTGAGGACTCCAAAGGGCCAAAATATTCCTCTTCTCTCCACCTCTAAAATCTTCCTCTGATGCTTTTTCTTTCCAAAATGTGCCCAAGATGATAAAACGTTGTCAAGTTAGATTCTGTCCAGATTCCGCTCTGTGCTTTGCATCTGCTCACAAGCAGAAGGGGAGACTGCTTTGCTCTGCTTATACGGGAATGGTGATTGTGTAGGAGTTAAAAGTAACTCCCTAGTACAGATATACAACCTTTGCACACACCGCTGCCAACTGTGTTAGAAAAACACTATTCAGGCTGCTGAGATGAAGCTTTCTCAAGCTGGAATTGCCAAGATCTTACAAACTGGCCTAATCCTGTGTTGTTCTTTGTCCATCTAGTGGAAAAATGGCACCTCTAATTTGAATTCCTCTATCCAAGCATTTAATTATTGAGAGTGTCATAGTGTACAGATGGAAGATCGCACTCAGGTTTATGTGTAAACTCAGAGTTTCAGGAGTTGAGTTTTTTGATTTATATGTGTGTATGTATGCAGAATATTATGCACCTATTATGTGCATGTTCTGCACAAGCACCTTAGCAGGATGTAAGCCCTGCAGCACTGCAGGTGGCTGCTGTTACCTCCAATAAAACTGTAACTATAATAAGCAGGAGACAGGAGGAGGCAAGAAATGCCCTGTTTGTGCTAAGGAAAAGCTCAGCTACGTGTGTCCCTGAGCTCAGGCACAAAATGTAGCGTTTGTTAGGTGCAGTGTCCCAAGATGACATGCTCAAAGCTACTTATCTTTATTGCTCTCAGGTTCTGTGTGCTCCCGCTAAAGTAGCTGCTAGCAATAATGGCTTTGTCAGTTGAATAGATTCAGTCTTTAGAAATTTGTGATCAGGTTTTTTTATAAATATTTTGTCCATGGTGCCAGATCTTTTCTGCAAATACCAGGAGAGGAGCAGGGATTTTCAGTATTTTGCCTTAGCAAATGCTCCGTTAAATTTCATGCAATGAAAAATATAAAAAACAACAACAAAAGGAAAGTCAAGGCACATTTTCCCTGGTCTCTTATCAAATTTCAAAAGTCTGCTGAGAAAAGCAAGGTATTAGTGCAGCATCTTAAAGTTTGTGAAAACTTTTTCTGATATAGAAGCTTGTGTTTCCTGTTGGTCTCTACCAACGTACAACAGAAGAAATGTCTTTCCTTAAGTGCTCAATATTGCACTGCTGATGAAGATGAGGAGAGAGAAAAAGGCACCCAACCATTTTTTTAATGCACCTAGGGGAAAAAAAAAAAAAGAAAAAAAAAGAAGTGTTTTTGATTCACTTCTACAAGAGTGGCCTAGGTGTGAAAGGTGATGGGCTGGGTCTTTGAGGAATGATACAATTCAGGACTAAGCTGTGGCCATTTGCAATATAATGGTACTCAGGCATAAGCTTTACCTCTCTGCCCTTCGTCCAACCTACCTGTCTGGCTGGCAGTCAGCAGAGAAGGCAGATATGTTTCACAGCAGGCGAAGGATTTGGCAGAAATGTATGGTGGGGTGTTGTACAGAATTGCAGGAGTCGTAGAATTACAGAAGTGTTGTTATTCCTACTTTAGGTTATGGAGTATATTAACTCACGATTAGAGAAATGCATCCCATGTCTGGAAAGCAGATGGGCTGATCTGAAAGGCTTTTGCTGCTGTGAAGGCGAGAACGAAGAGCAGTGACAAGTACATTTGTCTTCAGTTTGCGTGTGTAATTTACCGGAGAGTCCTTAAGGTTTAAGTCTGTCTGATAGTTTCAGAGTTTACCCAGAATGTTTTCATCTTGGTTCACCTGAGAGTGGACATTGGACATTCCCTGAATTTTTGGGGTTATTCCCTGGGTAAATGGCACTACCGTCAATTTATTTGCATGGGACTGAACATAGGTGGAATTTTACTTGTGCATTTTGGTTTTTTAGATAAACAATCTGAAACGGATTTTCCTAGTTAGAACTGTATGTAAGCACTGTAGGTTAGTGTATAGGTAACATAGGTGGCCTATTTTATTGGAAGCTGTTAGCCCTGTTGAGAGGGTGCAAGACTCATTTGATTGTACCTGACCATCATCTTCATGTGTCATTTACCTTACTTCTTCTCCATCACTGCTCCCTGTCCAAATATTAGCAGGTGTGTTTACACAATTATAAATAAAAGACCAGAGAAAACATTCATGGCAGTGGTCCCTTAATGGGGGACTTATTTAATTGAAATTGTGAATCTGACTAAGTTCCTGCTCTGATGTGATCTGACAAAAATGATCATAGGATAAAATTGCTGCTTGCTGATCCCCACCTATCTTACATCTCAACTTGCTGCAAGATTGAGGCAAACTGCACCAATTTACTGCTCCCAACTGCCTGATAATGGACACTTTGCTGTGCACTCTCCCTTCATTACAGCACAGGTCAGGGCTGTTAACAGGGGCTCGTGCCACTTTTGACAGATAGTCACTACCAAGATGAATGGCACTAGCCACATAACCACTTAGCGCTATGCTTTTCCTTTCTAGCACCTTTAAAGCACTTATATTTTTAAAAAACTCACCTCATCCTTTAACTCTTTATTAACTAGGAGAATCAATAGGAAACTGCTGAAACTGACCTTATGCAATTCTTCCGAACTTAATTGGGCACATCGCTATGAATATATCCTGGCATTTGTAACACGCTAGTAATGAGAGATTTATTTAAACATTTATTTAAAATTCCTTAAGGACTTTCAGATAATTTACTCAGATTTTCTGTATGTAGTCTAGTGCTAGGTTTTAGAATGATTAAAGGCATAAAGGCTGAAAGAACTGAATCAAAACACTAATTATGAAAATTGTTGCATTTCTAATGAAAATCTCTGGGCTTGAATTTATGAGTTATTGTAATGAAAAGTATTTATATTTCAAAATTTTGTATGCCTGCTTTTGACACTGTTGGATTAAAGATTAACAGTTTTCTCTTTAGTACATTTTCATTTTACTAGCAGACTTGGGAAAGAATACCTGAAGCATGCAAATGCCAAGCACTTAATAGCAAAGTTGCTTAGGTGCATTTAGTTAGCAAAGATAAGTTGTTTCTGAAACAGTGCCAGGTATAGTTTGAACACATATGTTTTTTTGTTAGATCACTACATTACATGACAGATCAAAAAATATCATTTCAAAAACTGCAGAGGTGATTAGAGAGAGAAACTTTTTAACAGTGCATTTATATTCTTTAATTTTTTGCTGGTGGTAGCTTTTATTGAAATGTCCTGGAATTCCTATGTATAGAAACAAAAAATTTAGTGCTTTGTACCAGCCAGGATGCTGTATTCCCAGGCACGCAGCAGACCAGTGCTAGAAGCTGACAAAGGCATGATCAGCCAAAACAAGATCTTAGTGCCAAAGGTCCTACATAACCTGAAAATCTTCCTAGCTGTGGTTACTGAGTGAAGGGGCTTTCTTGAACCGAAAGCATCCGTTGGATAATAAGCTTACTTTGGGGAATGGCTGTGCCAGGAAATTGAGCTGAATTTTAAGAGCCAGTTATCAAAGTTTTGGTGAAACTGGTATTTCACAGACAATTACCATGGAAATTCTCTGGCCAGATTTGAGTTACTGCACCTATATGTACTATTTTAAGCAGTAACATGCAAGAAACTGCACCGAACCTTCACATATATGTTGATGATCCTTTGAGAGTAGTTCAGAAGCACTCAGTTCTACTGGGCTCTCTGGCAGGTGACCAATGCATTCTCCAACCTGATGAACATACGCTTTCCCATCATGGCATCTATTTACTCCTTCTTCTTTGTTCAGCCTATGTGTGTATCTCGTTCCTATTTCACCTTTGTACTGTGCTTTTTCTGTACAATAGTGTCACTATCCCAGAAGACTACCATGGGCCACATGCAGGCAAGGAGGTGCTTGGTTTGTTTCTTCTCAAGTCTCCAAACGCAAGGGAAAAAGCAGAAGACTGGGAACTGAAAGGTTTTATTTCTCTCCTTAATTCAAGGTACAAAAGAAAGATTTTGTAGCAGTACGTGTCTCCCAAGAGACAATTATTGTGTAAATATTCCTCTTTCTCTTTCCTACACAGGCAGTAGGCAGTGCAGCTGCAATGACAGAAGCGGGTATAGAGGAGAGAACTTGGAAGAGGTGATATCTTACCCTGCTGGGGAACTGCTAGTCCTTTCAGCCCTGAATGTGAATACTCTTCTCTCCTGTCTGCAATTCCAGGATCCTGTCCAGACCCTGCTTCTTCCATCTTTCTGTTCAGTATGCCAAAACTAATGCCTGAGCCTCTTCTCAAAGATGAGGTGAGTGTTTTGCTGCTTTTGGTAGAGCCTGTGGAGAATATACATTTTCCATTCCTTTGGCATAGGTGGCTGGATTTTCACAAGCTGACCTAGCAGCTACTTCATCTCTTGTACTGGCCTGTGCATTTTGAACCCCAACAGCTGCTAGAGGTAAGGGCTGGGAACGTATATGCTATAGGTCAGGCCACGTTTCTGGCTGTGATTACAGTAATAAGTCTTTTTCTTCAGGCGAAATGCAAGAAAAATCACTTGCAAAGTTATGATTCCTCTGTATTTTGTTGTAAAAAGAAAAGAGCTTTGTGTCTTTCTGATATTTAAAAAAATATTTTATTTTGTTTATATAACCACAGAGAAGTGTGTTGCTGCTTGATTCCATAGTTTGCTACTGTCACTGCCCAGTAGGCAGAGACCATTGCACTAAGGACCGACCTGTATCCATGGCAATGCATATTTCAACATGCATGTTTTCTAACACAGAATCATAGAAACATAGAATAGTCAGGGTTGGAAGGGACCTTAAAGATCATCAAGTTCCAACCCCCCTGCCATGGGCAGGGACATGTCCCATATGCAAGGACAATCCCTTTATGTAATGTTTGTGCTCTAATCTGATCATGCAGCCTGTGATAAGTAAGCCGTGACTGCCCCAGCCTTGCTGCTGCTGCTTCAGGCCACGTTTCTAGTGGATGGCAGCTGCCCTTTTGCTTGGCAAGGAGGATGCCCCGTGGCACGGTGAGACTTCACTTTTGTTCTTTCCTGTTCTGTTGCTTTCCTTAACCTGAAATAAATGCCACCCAGATGGAAAATACATGCCTATTCTCTGTGCATGGAAAAAAAACCTGTAACTGTTATCATGGCTTCGATTAACAGCAACAGTGACCCAGGGGTCAGGCATTTCCCCAACATTAACGATCACCCAGGTTAAGGGCCCCCTACTCATCGTCAGGTCCTCAACTCTTCCAGCTGGTCATTAACAGGAGAAATTCCTGCTCTCAGGATCATTATTGTTTAATTAATGCAGACTATATAACAATTTTCACATAGTTTCACTCTATAAAATCTCAAGCAATTGAATAGTACCTCTAAAACTGAAAGCATGGAAAAGTTATTTTGTATTATTTATTAATTTGCCTCTTTAATATGAATACATAATTAATGATACAGGACAATTTTAGGGAAAGATCTAACAGAAATAATTATACTGAACTCACAGGCTTTTAGGGTACAAGAAACTGTCACTCAGTTTACACACAATTAATGTTTTTCTCTCTGTGTAATTCTTGATCATTTCACTATGCTTTGCTCTTGACAAACAGTCAAATTATGTGGTTACAACTGCTATTAGATTTACATTGCATTGTCTAATTCACTTTGCCTCCTGAAATTAGATGAATTATTAAACACGTAATCTGTTATTCCCTATTAAAATTAATTGATTTTCATGTCAGTTTAAAACTAATGAATTGTCTAGGGATATTCTCATAAACCTCATCACATAGCAGAAAGATTATTTTATGTCTCATCATTTCTGATAATGATCTTTTGAATGTGATACCTCTATGTTTTCACACAGTAGCAAAAATAAAATTATTCCAACACAGGCTTTTCAAGTGGTTTACACAGAATACTTTCAGCTGTTCTGTGTCAGAAAAAAAAAAAAAAAAGATGTAAACATTATAAATGACCTGAAAAATAGAACAACTACCTCTAAGCAAAGTTACTTTAAATTGACATGAGCACAACAATGACCACAAGCTATTCCAAGATTATAAATTTTCTAAAGATATTTTGCTGACATTAAAAAAAAAAAAAAGAAAGAAAAAGAAAGACAAAGTGACCATATTGGCTAAATTTCCATCTGTCTTCTTGCTGATAGAATGAGTGGTGAAGTAATCTCTTCCCCAAATTAAAGCAATACCTTGACAGATTAAAAACCAAATAATGTCATGTAAAAGTGAAGAAAGCTATGAGCAGTAGCTTCTCACACATACACTATTTTATTCCTCAGAATATTAATATTTCAGGCAGTTGTCCAGCTGTTTGAATTTTACAATTAATTTTATTAATTAATCCTTTTATTCTGATTTCCTCCTCTGACCTCCCCTCTCCCCTCAGCTTTTTTCCCAACTTGGTTACTTTAATTCTGCTGAATTCTGCTGCATCTTTTGGTATATTTGACATTGTTATATTCGTATAGACGTCAATAAACCCCCATTCAGCTCTTTTGTCTGTAAGCAGCTCCATTGCTTCATGAAACACAATTCAGCAACTCACTTTTAATACTCCTGATTGCAGTGCTCATCTAAACCAGTGGCACTGGCATCAAACAGTGGTCTCCAGCGTGTAGGATCGACACAATAGCTTCCCAGGGTTTTGAGAAAGCTGCTAATTTCACCTTTCAGCTGAGATAAAGTGCTTGCAAAACTGAAGCACTCCAACAGTGTTCCACAACATTAAAGTTCCTAGGATTTCAGTTGAATAGACTTTTTATTTATTTATTTATTTATTTCTACAGCTCATTCCTGTTTTATGCATATGATTGCTGTTTACCAGGAAACAAACATTATTTATACCTCATGTTTTAAAATCTTGAAAGGTTATGTATTCCCTGACTTCCTTCTAACTCTGACTTCTAATGCATTCTTTGACTTTCTTTCTCAGAGAAATAATTTCAAACAAGCCCAATTATGCTTCCTTTAAACCTGTCTCTGTGTTTCACTTCAGTCCAAAAAATGTAATGGCAGAATGAAAATTAAAAACATTTGAGGCAGCAAAATAGTATTTTGCTATTGTTTTCATGGACTTATTATGCATAAGCCTACAAATATTTATAGTATAATTTTAGGCAGTTTGCAAAGCTTATTGAATTTTACTCCGTATTAACATTCTGAATTTCTAGGAATTTTACTTCAAACAAGGAGGAGCCACAGTTCATTTAGAAATGGTTGGCTGAATCTATAAAAAGGAGAGCCATGGCAGCATGAAAATGTCTGCAGTTAATCTGTATACTGATATCCAAACTACAGATCTGTTTTTAGGGTTCTTTCAGAATGCTGAAAAGGTACATTTGTTTAAGGCAGGGGTGGCTGTTCGTCCTAAAGCCAATTTGTCTGATCTGCTGTCTGATTTGGGTTTCACAGCTATTCTTTACAACTACCATCACTGTAGAATCCAGATACTTTCTGCATAAACTGTGTCATCAAATTAGTGACCCTGAGGGACTTAATGGAATCCCTGTGAGTTCTTCACAAAGGTCATTATCACCCAGTCCTTCTAATGGGAAAACCTGAATACGACCGTTCATTTTTTTGGTTCTGATTTTCACAATCACTCCCCATTTCAATTGTGGTAGCAAGTCTCCACAGTCTTTCCTAAAAGTCACACGATTACATCCACATTTTTTGTAGTCTTGTAAAAGTGTTCCATCTGTCGTGCTCTGAACTGCATTGTCCTGGATAAGCACAGCTGGAGACTGACCTGGTAAAGATCTTAAACAATAGAATCAAGGACCTGACATAACATGGTAGGCTGTCCAGAGAAAAAACAGCTTGCTATATACTCTGCTTTCAGTTTTCCTAGTATCAACTACATCTCACTGACATCTTTCCTACTTTTTCACACAGAAGCTAACTCCTTATATGCTATGTATGACATTACTAGATGTAACCGGCACATTGCTTTTAGTGAGGTCAGGTGTCTCTTTGTACAATGGTATGAGGTCTCCTGTGTTTACTGGAGCAGAGCAAGGACAAAATTCACCCCTATGGGAGATGTTCCTCTTGTTTTTTTCAGGTTTTTTTTTCACACACTACACCTTTTCTCTCCAGTTGGATGTGATGAAACAGATATGGTGAAACATATTTTGTGTCAGCTATGCCAATAGTCTTGAAGACAGCAGCCAGCAGTAGATTGCAAGAAAAATCTGAGGTGACGAGACAAAAGCCCATGGCTTCTGCTCATTGCCACAAAGAGGTGACTTACATCACCAGAGCTACTTCCACTGTGCACTCTGACAGCTGAGTGGCAGCTGCTGTCTTGTGATGATGCAGTTTGACTGGACACTGTCCAAGTGATTTCTGTCTCAGACACCAGAAGCCTTTCACAGGAGATGTGAACTTCTAGAGGGTGGAGTAAGACAGTGAAGGTGTTTGGTGCTGGCTGACTCCATTTTCTTTGGACTCCCTCTCCCTCTCTTTGTAAGTGCTGGAAAAACTTTCCCCAAGCTCAGCTCCATGCCAACAAGCTGTCACTGGACTGACCCACAAGCCCACAGAGCCAGGGCAGAGCAGTGCTCTCCCCCAGCTTGTGGAAAATGAAGAGCGTCACTTAAAAGGCTGATGTCCCTTCCCAGGGAATAAATTATGTGAGAGAGAGGAGGAACCCAAGAAATAGCCTGTACTCTTCATCTCTAGGAAGAATGAGGACTGCCCTGACAGTGCCAATGGTTTTTCAAATCCAAATTTAGTGATACCAATGCAATTACTATTCCTCTATAAAATCCCACCCGTCTCTATAGTCAGAGGAATCATGTTGTCTGCGTCGACTTTAGCAAGGCTTTTGACATGGTCTCTCACAACATCTTCATAGGTAATCTTAGGAAGTGTGGGTTAGATGAGTGTACAGTAAGATGGATTGAGAACTGGCTGGATGGCAAAGCTCAGACGGTGTTGTCAGCAGTGCAAAGTCTAGTTGGAAGCCTGTGCCAGTGGTGTTCAACATATTCATCAGTGACCTGGATGAGGGGACAGAGAGTATCCTCAGCAAATTTGCTGATGATACAAAACTGGGAGGAGTGGCTAATACACTGGGAGGCTGTGTTGCCGTTCAGTGAGGCCTGGACGGGCTGGAAAGTTGAGCAGAGATCAACCTCATGAAGTTCAACAAAGGCAAGTGTAGGGTTCTGCATCTTGGGAGGAATATCCCCCTGCACCAATATAGGTTAGGAGTTGACCAGCTGGAAATCAGCTCCATGGAGAAGGATGTGGGAGTCCTAGTGGACAACAAGTTGACAATGAGCCGGCAATGTGCCCTTGTGACCAAGAAGGCCAATGGTATCCTGGAGTGCATTAAGAAGAGTGTGGCCAGCAACATGAAGGAGGTTATCATTCCCCCTATGCTCTGTCCTAGTGAGGCCCCATCTGCAATACTGTATCCAGTTTTAGGCTCTACAGTTCAAGAAAGACAAGGAACTACCAGAGAGAGTCCAGCAGAGGACCATGAATATGATGAGGGGACTGGAGCAGCTCACTATGAGGAGAGGCAGAATGAGCTTGGTCTGTGTGGCCTGGAGAACAGTAGACTGAGAGGGGACCTTAACAATGCCTATAAATATCTAAAGGGCAAGTGTCAAGAGGATAGGGCCAGACTCTCCTCAGTCGTGGTCAGTGAGAGGACAAGGGGCAATGGGTACAAACTAGAGCACAGGAAGTTCCACCTCCACATGAAGAAAAACTTCCTTACTGTGAGGGTGACAGAGCATTGGAACAGTCTGCCCAGAGAGGTTGTGGGATCTCCTTCTCTGGAGATACTCAAAACCCGTCTGGACATGTTCCTGAGCAACCTGTTGTAGGTGAACCTGCTTTAGCAGGGTGGTTGGACTAGATGATCTCCAGAGGCCTGGAGACCTCTTCAATTCTGTGATTCTGTGATTGTTCTACCATTTTTATAACCCTGCGGTAGGGAGGGTACACCCATCTAATAAAGCCATTGAAAGAAGGTCAGGACAGCAAAGCACAGCTTATATGCTATCAAGGCCCAAATAACTTGCTTGATACTATTAGTGAAAATTAAGATTCCACCTGCCTAGTGGCATTCCAGTAACAGCAAAATTCCAGGGAAATATATCTCTGAGAAAGTTACCATAGAAAATGCATTTATTACTGTACTCTTTTAATTATTTAAAACACTACAAAAACCTAACTTCATATAAACAATTTGTATCTTCATTTTGCTTTAATAATGCATAAACTTCTAATATCTATGATGAAAATAAAAAATATTATTTCAATTATTTATTATTTATTCAGTATGTATGTGTATAATAAACTCAGGAAGGTGATTTCTGTTATTATTTATTATTTGCATTGTCTTAACTCTCAGTAAAAAGATTCTTTCCTAACTGTAAATGAAAAATGAAAAATGAATTCTCCTTTTAATTGTAACACTTTCATTACTCTAGTTTTCACAATTTCTTCTTTCATTACATTGGAGCACAAAGAAAAGTCATATTCCTATCTTGAATTCCTCCACCTATTCAAGTATTCGGTATGAGTTTTGTGAAGATCATGTAAGCAACAGGTTGTTGTTTAAGAAGGACAGAATACAATGTTAAATTAACAGCTCTGGAAACTGGAATAGAGATACTCAAAGACAGATTTCTGTTTGGGGCCATTTTTAGTTCTATGTTCAGTGTATCAAAAGTTTTAGCATCATTTTGGGTAAAAAATCCTATGCAAAAAAGCCTCATTGTAGTAGTTTCAGTCACTACTGAGGTGACTCCTGCAAGAATGCCAATCTATTGTATTCATATCAGATTTTTCTATGAAAATCTTGAACTGGAAATTTAATCTGTTCCTTTAGAAAGCAAACAAATCCTTTGCTTTGTTAACATGAGCCAAATATCAAGACATCTCTCTGTGCACAGTGTAACCAGCTGATGAAGAAGAGGTAGCATGGTGACAAATCAAGTTTTATATCAGGCAACTTGGAATAAAAATTCTCCAGCAGTGAACACTCAAGTGCTAAACAATGAGGAGCTGCTGAATGTTTGCTTTGGTGCCAATAATAATGCACAAAGGAAAACGAACACGAAACTTTAAAACCTTATGAATGTGAAAATATATGTACTTCACCATCATACCCAATTGCTGGAAAAAAAAAAGAAAAACCTCCATACACACCCAGATGCATAAGCTTGCAAAGAGAACAAAGACTGCTATAAATATTCCAAGAAGCCAATAAAAAAACTAGGAGTGGTTAGTTCTCCTGTGTAATGGGCTGCCATAAAAGCTTTTATTGTTAAGGGAGTTACTTTACTAAGAGCTGTATGAAGAAAACTGAATGAATGTGAAAAATTGCATGCAATAACCTGAACTGAAAGATGATTATCAACCTCTGAGTTCTATGCTTTTGAGTGGGTGCTGCTGTTAGAAGATTGCCGTTGTGGTTAAAGAAAAGCTTGTTTTGTACTACTATCCCTCCTCCAGGTGTACAGAGAGTCACTGTGTTCTTCTCCAGTGCCTTTGTCCATATTAAATGTCATTTTTTAAAATTGAAGGGCCTGATCCTGCAGTTTTGCTTTTAGGAGACACTTCTTCTGCACACTGGAACATTTCCGTTGAAGTAGTTTTAAGAATTTAAGGATCTGATGGCCTGATGCTGGAAGGAGAAGCAATCCTGACTCGCTGTGACAGCTATGTTGTACTGAACAGAAGAGTGCGTTAGCCTGCAGGCCAGAAACTGTAAGCAGAGCTTGACCTAAAACCACAGAACTCATTCCCTCGCATGACTTGAATGACAGCTGAGTCCACCACTTCCCAGAAATAAAAGCAGATTTTCTTTCTTTGACTTTTTTTGGCTTAGCAAGGTGTTTGCAAATACACTGAATGCACACATCGGCAAAAAGTAAAACAACCAAAAACTGTTTCTCTTACACCTGCAAAGGAAGGAAGTAAAAGACATTCTCATTTTTATACTTCACTATACGGGAGGTGCTCTGAGTGCTGTGCTAATTAGGACCTTATCAGTGGCTAAATGAATAGGCAGGTATCATACACATTCCATGTCACTTCAAAGGGAGCTCCAAACTCTGAACATTTACAACATCAGGCTTTTACATATTGCCACTTTACAGAATATATTTCTGCCTTTGATTCCCCGGCTAGTTTTTTTTTTCTTCTTCTTTCTAGCACTTAACAAGCACAACAAAGCCAGAGAATGGCTGCAAATCAGAAACCCAGTACGTACATGTGCCCGGAGTTTCCCATGGAAAATGCTAAGGCACTGTGTTTCGTGCCTCTCTTTCCAGTTTCATGTACATTTGTGATTCTTTATCGTTCTTGCTGACATTCTCAGAGATCAAGTCAAAGAGAAAAGCACTAATATCAGCTTTACTACTTCTCTTTCTGTTCTGTTCCCAAGGCATAAAGGTATTTTGAAAGAAAAATTGAAAGGTTCAATCTTCTGCAAAACCATCACAACGAAAATTGAAAGGAGTTGAGCATGCTTTCATAAATGAGAAATAGATTGTCCTAGATTTGCTGAAATCTGCTTTTTTTCCCCCAAATCTCCAAGAACTGGTACACTGTGTTAATATAATTTTAAGTAATACTCATATTATAACTTTAATTTATCCTAATAAAAATACCAATTCAGAAGCTCTGAAGCACTAACTCATTTTTAATGTTACTAGACCACATACAAATTTCAGCTAATTCTCTGTACCAGACAGTATTCTACGGACAAATAAATTTTGCCCTGCATTGGCCATTACACTAAGCTCCTCAAAGATTAAAAAATCAGTGCTACCACCAGTGTACCCTGAACACGAGAAAGGAGATGCTGTGCCACAGCAGGAGCTTGTTTCAGTGACATGAGGCTCTTCTGAATCGCCCCTAGGTAGAAATCATTACGCCCAAAAAAGAAGCATCTCTTGGACTGCGTAAATTCCCCCTGGGGAGAGAGATGTTTGGTTTCAAAACAGTTTGATTCCCCAGATATAGTTCTCACTAAGCAGCCATAAATTTTATAAACCACAGACTCCCTGAAAAAAAATTATTCTGACACAACATATAGTTCTCTTAATCTGTAGCTGCATTTTGGAAGAGATTCAGTCACCATAATGATATACTCCAGGTTATTTTAACACCTTCAAATAGTGCAGCAGAATTGACTCTTCATTATTTTCAGGTAGTGTATGTGATTAGTATCTGGGAGACTAAGGGTACTGTCTCCTCTGCTTTTTCCCTGTTAATTTCACTGCATTGGGAGAATAGGCTGCATGTGTTAAGTTTAAGTGTACCCTCATCAGAAAGTTCTCTGAGCCCACGCCTCCAACAGGAGATAGCAGGTCCCTAGGAGGGATCACCTGATCAGGTGTGTTAGACCCAGCCGAATTTGTCACTTTTACCTGCTGCGTCCCTGATGGAGGCCACAATGGACAGAGAAGTCAATTGTGTTTGCCTGCTTCAGCTCTAGGCGTGCAAACAGTTTGTACAACAATTAGGCTGGGAAACAAATACCGGGAGTATAAGTGTTGATAGGATACAAGTTCTCAGCAAAACGTGTAGCTGGTGGTGGTGTGGCTGGAAGTTAAATTCCCTCCTGGGTGTGTAGGATGGAGAGCATGGCTTGATGTAGCACTTCATCCTATCTGACCTCTCCAGGTCGAACCCAAGCTGCTTTCTATTTCTTGCACAATACATCTGCTACAAATCCCAGCTAATCTCAGTAAACATATAGCTTGTTTGCAATGTTTCCAGGTGAAATTAAATTCTGCTTCTATCACTGTCATTTTTCTCACTGAGATTGTAGGTTGCTGCAGACCAGCTGCAAGAGCCTGGGAGTGTTCCGGCTGGAGGATGACTTCTGAACAACACACTAAGTGGGAAATGGCAGAAGGCTATTCCAAGTTTGTGGTTAGAGGAGCAGCTGTGTAGCGAAGGTTGCGTCGCTTTCTTGGGGAAAATGCTCAGCCTTTGATACTTCCCTGCAGTGTACTTTGAAATTCAAAAGGTATGTCAAATCATGATTCTGCTAAAAGTGGTTGTACAGATGGATGAGCCCATAACACCACCAACACTATGCATGTGCTTGGGCAGTCTCAGCTTTTCCAAGCATCCAGAAATACTTAATATTGCTCTGCTCCAAGCGATCATAAGATATTGTCTCATTCTCCCACTTCTGAGCATTTGACTTACTGCTTTTCAGTGGGTTGCTTAAGCTGCTTGTGAGGCAGCAGTCTTAATTAAAGTTGTGGTTCTTTGTCATTTGCCTAAGGAAATGAAGTGTATTCTTGAAAGCCATCGTGATAAAAAAACCTCTAAGAAGCATTTAGAGAACAGTTATGGCTAAATAAATGCGATTACCTGAAAGACCAGTGCTGCAGCATTACTCAGGCAAAACTTCCAATGAAATTAATGAAATTTTTGTTTGAGAAATTATTTAATATTTGATCCAAAGAGACACAATTGAGGAAAAATACATTATCATGTTGGGCTACATATGGTCACTTGTTGAACAACACTAGAATATTTTGTTCATAATGAGAGCTTATTGATTTTGGTTGCCTTAAGTTTCCAGCTTCTAATTATGGTCTTTAGAAGACAATAGGGACAGCTTAAAATAGTAAGAATGCTGCTAAAATTGCTGTGGCTGCTGAGGTATTACAAAGACAAATGTTGGCTCCCTGTGTATAGTATACATTTAACCTGTCACCAGACACAGAGCATTTTACAGGTAAAATGTAAAGGGATGCATTTAGTAGCTATCAAATGAACATTTTTTGTTGTATTTGAAAGTACTTAACTTAGAATATTACTTTATTAAATTATAAATTAAAGTATGCTAAATCAAAAATGCTTGCAATTTCCTTCTGTTATCGCACGAGTCTTTATAATGCAAAGTTACAGGTTTCTGGAACGTAATGAAATTCAAACTTGCATTCTTAGTGCAGTTGCCATGACCAATTCAGCTGAAAATGAGAATTATAGTGAGAGCATTTCCTGGTCTTTGACCCCTCTTACAGGGCTTTAAAAAGCGGGTTTTTTGTAGAGCATTAACCTTATTCTCAAGCAATTCATTTCTCTGAGTAATATGAGAGGTGTTAAAACACTTCAATAAATGGAAAAGTATTTAAACATCTTTTATTCTAAGTTTCAAAAGACCGGACATTTAACTTCAAGGATTTCTGGCTGTGTAATGCAAAAGACTTTGACAATAGAACCAACTGCAATAAAATACAGTCTCCGGTATATATACATATTTATCAAGATAATGCCTCATGACAGGTAGGCAGTAAGAGACAGACATATTTGACAAGTTATAGTTACATATATTTTTGTCTCTGTTTTACTGGTAACTGCATGCAATAAGAAAGGGAGGGGAAATAAAGGGGGGAAAAAAAAGCTGTCGATCCTGGACAATGAAAGGGAATTTCATAGGTCCTTATAGTATTCTGTGAACCTTTCTAAAAGTCATTATATGTGCCCTGTAATCCTAGAGCACTAACTGACTAGTTTTGAGCTAAACTGAAATACATACTTTGAGAGTCTGTACTTCGATATATTTTGCTTTCAGAAGTTTCATACTTGCACTAAATTGTGCTCATGGACTCTTGGAAAGGTGATTCCTGCTGAAGTAAATGGGAGTTGGTTTATATATATGTTATAAATCGGTGTTATACTCTCTAGCATAAAAAAATTCTAAAAAACCCTAATACTAAGTATGAGATACGAAATGTTAAATATGAAATATTATACAATAGATACTAATAATTAACCTGTTCACTTCTAAAATTGTAGATGCTTTATGATAGAGGTAAGAATGAATCATTGCAAATACTCTCTAATTGACCAAATAAACCTAATTGATTATTACAAGTTCGATCCTGTCCATTTTTTACCCTGTAATCTATATTGATATTTTTTGAGGTTTTTTTCTTATTTTTAAACTTTAACAAACAAGCACCAACTTATCACTTAAGATGACTTATCACAGTCTTTATTTTCCAGTGAGTATTGGAAATCACAGTGACCTTTCCTACACAAAGTGCTAGAGTAAATTGAAGAAATTATCCGGCATACAGAAATAACATTATTTCATTGTATTGGAAAAGAAGTACAAAATAGAGTTGTAAAATTTTGCTGCTGGTGAGGGGAGACTTAACAAGAAACTTACTTGTTTTTGAGTTAGGTTGCAAAGATATGTGAAGTGTCACCTAATGCCATAACACTGAGAACCTAATCTGCTGTCTTCAGGCTGGAGTGTTGCAGGTTTTGAGGCAAAACAATGACTGAACGTTGTTATATTATAGGGCACAGTCCTGTCAAGTACTGTTGACTGTGCATAAAGGTATGCATCTGATGGGAATTGATAGAATTTCTCAAAAGGAAATCAGACTCACTCTGATTGTATATTTGACATTGGCCAAGTATTTGGGAAGATTATCTTTTTTTTTAATCTCAGCACTTTTGATTTCCCCGAAACTCTTTTTGACTTACTGGTAATTAACTACCAGCCCATACGTTCGATATAAGGATGCATCAACTGCAATGCAGCAGACAAACATACGACTCTCAGCATTTTATTTCTAGAGATACAGAAAACATCACAGAAAGGTGCATTAGGTGGACATGGTACAGAAAAAGACTCAGCTGCAGCTACTTCCCTTAGGGAGCTAGATGAATTTGTGGAAGCAGCTCCTTCAAAGGTAAGCAACAGAGCACAAGGTAGCTGTGTGCTGCTCAGAAGATTGCTTTTACTAACAAGGAGGGCTTGGGTCACTTAGTGAAATGGGAGTCAGAAGTATCTTTACAGTAACAACACTTTTACAAACAGGGAAGCCAATCCAGACTAAGGAAGAGAGAGGGACCTTAAAGATGCTGTTATTGAAAATTCAAACCATATTAACCCCCAGAAAATGAAGAACCAAAAGCTATCAGCTGCATCCTGACATGGTTCAGCTGAATCCGTCCACTCCTTATGATGTGTCATTCTCTTGGTACACCTATCCAAAGTGCTACTGCTCCTGACTAGAGATAAAAGCACAATCCGGCCATTGTAAAAACATACTGATTGTGTTAAGAGTAGAATTGCTATATAAATATATTATTGCTTGCTTTATGCTGCTGGAGAATAAGAACAGTTGGAGAACTGGTTTACAACATAATGACAACTACTCAATAACGTGTATTTTTTGAGACATGTATATCTTTTGGAAAAGAGGAGAATGTAACTTAATTGACAGTTTTGCAAGCAATGGTTGCTTACTTTTCAAGTGTTCACCTTGCTGAGGAAAAAATTGAAATGCAGCCCAGGATGTAAAATATTGATGTTGCAGTATTCAAATGAGAAAGCTTTGGTATGTGTCTCTTTTGTTTAATCATGCTAAAAGCAGAAGTGCAGGGGGCATAAATGACAGAACAATAGGGTTCTTATGTATTTAAATGTCATCATATTCACAATGTGGAGCAGAAAATAAAACACCTCAAAGCCTAACACTTCCTTAAAAAATCACAGACACATAGGAAGATTGGACTTTATTAACATGATTCTGGTGTTTTTTTTTTCTTTTTTATTAATGGCAGTCTTTTTAAGAATAATGTCACACTTATATGCGCTAATGTACACGTAGCATATATTACTCTATAGGTCAAGGCTGACAACTTAAACATTCAAAGTTAGGTGATTTCTCTGTAATCCTTGTTTAGACCACTTTAATTTGTAGGCTAAAACACAATCACTAATGATATGACTGTACATTGTATTTGTCACCAGCCTTCATTCTCTTTCAGAATGTAGGACGGACAATGCTCACTAAACAAGTCACTATTCAATGTTACATTTTTCTCTATTCAACATGTGACCCTATGGCATGTTTATTGCACTCCTTGGTCTGAATACCGAATTGTTAATATTCTCTTGTTTTTCTTTTTTATTGTACTCCTGTTTGAGTACTTCACAAATTACAATGAATTAATCTCTCAATGCTCCTGTGAGGCAAGTTGACTTTTTTTTTTTTCTGTTTTACAAATAAGGAACTGAGCTACAGGCATATTCATGCTGATTAAAGTCTCTGGTTTGAAGTGTCCAATCTGAGATCCCTGTAGTCTGATTTTTCACAAAATTTCTTGTTTTATGATTCTGAAGAAATCTACATGATTTAAGTGCATATATTTCCTATCATGCTCATACTTTGTTATTGCCATCATTTTATAAAAGTGATGTTAATGTGTCATTTCCATTGTTTGTAAGAAAAACTAATTAGAGTAATATTTAAACAGAGGAGAAAAAAAAATTACTATGAACATGGCTGAGCAATGGAACAGGATGTCCAGAGAGGCTGTGGGATCTCCACATCTCAAATACAATATTTGAAACCCAGCTGGGCATGGACCTTGGCAATTTGCCTTGGCTGACCCTGCTTGGAGCAGGGCATTGGACTAGACAATCTCTAGAGAGGCCTTCCAGCCTCATCTAGGCTGTGATTCAGCAAGATTTTAGCTATGTTAGCATCAAGAAATTATAAAAGAGAAGAAATTGAAATACACAGACCGTATATTATTTGTGCTTAGCTGAAATTTGTTAAACTAAAAATATTTTACTGGAGTTGTTTTTATTTGGACTAATACTTCAGTTCAATCAAGATAATGTCAGCATAAATTTAAATTCATGAGAAATGTATAGCTCTGTTTAATCAAACATAATTAGTACTCCATATCTATGTCTCTTAGATTTAGTACAAAATTGTGAAATGAAGCTAAATATTTTCATGTATTAAAAGGTACCTTCAATCAAGGAGAGATGACTCGTTTAAGATCATGGAATTTAGCAGTTCAAAAATAAAATGATAAGCATTTCCAGTGCAAATTAAAGAAAATTTATGGAAATAGTATTAATTGCATGATTTAATCTAGGAAGGCAGATTATTAGAATTTGTAAAATATAATTATACTCAAATATCTATGTCTTGTGTTTCCTTGTAACATTATAGACTAATTTATTTATTGATTAAATACAATGTAACTTACAGTAGGTATGCATTGGAGCATAATATATAACATTTACAAATTCAGTCCAAGGCAAACACTGTGGATTGGGATATGTGATGATACTTAGCAGTTTTTCAGAATGTGGGCTTACTGTGTGATACGAAAGGACTGGTCTACCCTTTCACTCTCTGGATAACGAAAGCTCAGGCGTTACCCTCATGGGAATCGTACCACCTGTCCTGCCCAGGAGCATCTTGCAGTGTTGGGTTACAGGTAGCACCTTTCTGGGTGGTGTTACCTAATGGGATCAGGGGTTTATGAGATGGAGTAGGGGCTCCACAAAATGAGACTGGGGTTCTGTGCAATGGCAGTGGGACCCTAAACGATGGGATTGGGGATCTACACAATGGGATATGGACTCCATGTGACAGGGTTGGGACTCCATATGATGGGTCTGGGGCTTTGTACAATGGGATCGGGGCTCAGTGTGCCACACATCCAGCAGGGTAAAGCTCACAGTACCCAACTGCAGCAGTCCCTCTCACACCTGCAAACCTGGCACAACACACGAAGCTGAGTGGCTCCCTACAGGGCTGTGCAGCTAAAGAGTACAAGCAGGGTATTGCAATGGGGACAAAAGAATAACAAGAGAAGCTGTAGCTCTCTTAGCAGATTCCTCCCACTGGGTAATGCCGGACAGAACATTTCTTACTACAAGAGTGTCTCCACCTAAAATGGCTTTCTAAAAGCTTTTTGGCAGTAGCCCTGTAAGTCTTAGTTCTTGCAGTGCTGTGCATCACAGATCTTAGGATCTTGTATGGATTCCTCTACTGATGCTCGATGGAAGCACAGTTTTAGACACTAAAGTTTGAAAATGTTGTACTAAGTCCTGAATACTGATGTGATTTCTGCTTCTCACCTACCTGCCCCCCCTGCCAATGGCAGTTCAAATGAAACTAAGCTGGAGTATGCACATGCCAGGGAAGACTGTAAAATTCTGTTTGCCCACAAGAGGGTACAACCCACACTGCACCACAGCTTATGTCAGCATAAAAGTTCAGACTAAACAGTCATAATGAATGTAATACAAAGCTGGCAACACTTTAGAGGTATTATCTCTTATGCTGAACAAGATAAAGGGAAAAAAAATAAATGTGTGAAGCTGCAGAGAGAAGCAAAAGCAGGAAGGTGTAAAAGATGCTGAGCTGTACAAAATCAATGTCACATGTGCTCAAATCATATCAGGATGAAAAGAAGAAAATGGAACACCATCATTATACTTCCTGCAGGTCAGGATCCTATTACGCCTAGCAATGATCCTCCACAAATACACAAATAAGAGAAAATTTGGCTTATTAATATGTCAAGTATTTATTTAACCTAACAAAAAAATCTATACAATTTTTTTTTAAATACAGAAAATTATTTATAAGTGATCAAACTCAGAAATTGCTAACTCCCCTGTAGACAACTGGCCAATATATATCAGCCTGAATTTAGAATAATCCAGTACATCACACTTCCAAAATCCTTATTGTGTTTTGTTAGATCTTAAGGACAGAAGGGGCAGTCATCTTTGATTTCTAATAATCGTCTTTACTTGATAAACTCTACAAACACCCCTTAAAGGTTCAAAACAGAGCTTTTGTGTCTGGTGACTTTCAGGACTGTACTTTGTTTGTCACATGAAAATATTTTTCACTGATAAGGCAAAAAATATATACATCTGAAAACAGAGTTGGAGACAAACCAAAGGTCAAGACATACATATTTGCATGGCTGAGAAGGTCTGTAAAGTGAATAGCCAAATCTATATTTCAGCTAAGTTGTTTAGTTGTTTAGAAATTCTTATGTAGAGTTTGAATCTCCTGAGGTAGAGAACAGACCCAAGACAGGAAGTCTCTGAGCCGCAGGGAGGCTGTGAGCTAGTTTGGAGTGGCCAAGTAACTTGATGATTTCCTCCTTTTTCATTCTCCTCCTCTTTTCTTCTGCCTTTTCCTGTGACTTCAATGCATGGATGCTCTGCTGTGCTTCCCATGCTCCAACAGCATACACACCCTCTTTGTGTCATGGTTAAGTAGCACTTGACACCTACATCAGCATCAGAGTAGAAAGGATTTATTTTATCTTGAACTCAGCACTAAAGGATCAGTTCTTCAAGTCTGGGGAGCATTTGTTGACCAAAGAAAGTTCCCTAACTCCGTAATGCTTTGTTCCAGCCCTTGAACCCCCTGACATACCAAAGCAGAGACATAGCAGAGACTCGGTACAGATTTGTAATCTGATGTCAATGGACATTGTTTTATTTACAACTTTTTCTTGTTTCTACACTGCACATAACAGCTACAGATGGATAATTCCATGTATGCCATGTTACTTCTCACAGTTTAAGAAGATACAGCACTTTGTTTTCAGCTGCCATGAATTCCCAAGAGTTGTGGTACTTTTACACGGTGTTGTCTTGCTCTGTATTATGGTCCTACACATCTATATGTACACACCTTTGCTCACTTGTAGGGTGAATAAAAGATCTAAATAGCGATGAATAAATCTTGGCACACCCCAAGCTTTGTTCCAAATGAGCCAAATGTATATTCTGCACCTCTAGGCTTCCCAGGAATTTAATTGCCCCTTTATCTCTGATGGCTATGGGAGGAACTTAAGACATCCTTCCATGACCATTAGATGCCCTGTGCACAACTACAACATGCTTAAGCTCCAAACTCTTGACTGCTAGTGTCTAATGTCACATAATAGATTAGATAAATAAAAGAATTCCCAAGAGGAACAATTGTTTTTATGATTCTGGTTTCTCTCTGTTCTCTCAGACCCACCTAACAGTTAAACTCCAAAATATATGGGCGCACGGCACTGGAGAAACACAACTGAAAAGGAGGTGGACTTAAGCAAGGGTTCCTCAGCATCTGATAAGGGTAAACAGTTAGAAGATATAAAAAGAAGAAGGAAAAAAAAACATTATATATTCATGGGCTTTCTTTTCCTATTTGTACAGGTCTGCAGTAAATGTCTTTAATTTTAATGGAAGTCACACAGCCACCTATATATCTGCATATCTTCAGCTTTCATACTGTGTCTATTATGCTGATGTCTTAAGATAGCCAGCAATGGAAAAATGTGGATCTTTAATAAGACAGAGCTATGTCTCATTCACTTATAACATTCAATGGAAGAGGCTGTTTCTAAGGATTTGTGGCCTTCCAATACACGTGGGAAATGGCAGAAACAACAGAGTATAATTAAAGTATGCATTATAGTGCATGTGCAAAAGGAGACAACATGAAAATCTGAGGAGTAAATTTAATTCTCTCATTCCCTATCATTAAAGTGTTTAGCTTTGTAATTTCAATATTTTAACATAATTTCTGTTATGTTGTGTATATCTGTAGGACCCCACTTTTTAGTTTACACCTCCTAAGGGACTCAATGTTTCAGAGTTAATGAACTTTCTCATCAGTTGGCCATTAGTTTGAACTGAAGCCAACTCATCAGGATGAAAAGCATCTTGCATCTAATGGATGTTTGGGGTTCCGTATAGAATGAGTTTGGCAGGTCCCTTTCTCTAGCTGCCACAACACAAACATGCCATAATGCTCTGCACTAATTGGCAGATTCAGTGAAGAGGCCAAATGGTGGCTGATCTATTGAGTCTGATCTACCCTTTTTGCCCCTGGAGGAAATCTTCCACCCCAGGTATGCTGTTGTTTTTTTTAGTGTTTGTTAGGCTTACCACACTGCCTTCTTTCAAAATCCAAAGGATATCAGTCATGAAGGCTGTCTGGTGGTGCCTCTCATTATTAGCAAAACCTCACAAATATTTAAAGAGGCAGTTTACCATGAAGATATTTTTTTTGCATATAAGCAAACACCCCATTAGCTAAACTGAATAAAATGTCACCCAGCTCCATACAAAGTTTGGCAGCTGCATAGAAGTTTGCAAAATTCCTTCTTGCTTCAAGGAGAGTTTATCAGTTTATGCACATCTGAATTAGTATCCCAGCCTTGTATCAACAAATCATAGAATCATAGAACGGTTTGGGTTGGAAGGGACCTTAAAGATAATCCAGTTCCAACCCTCCTGTCATAAGCATGTTGTGGAGGACCATGTCACAGGCTTTACGGAAGTCCAGATGGATTACATCCTTTGCTTTTCCCATGTCCACTGATGTTGTTACCCCAACATAGAAAGCCATGAGACTGGTCATACAGAATTTGCCCCTGCTGAAGCCATTCTGGATGCCTCTAATCAGCTCCCTTTCCTCCATGTGCTTTAGCATGTCTTCTAGGAGGATCTGTTCCATGACCTTCCCAGGCACAAAAGTGAGGCTGACAGGTTGGTAGTTCCAAGGGTCATCTTTTCCACCCTTTCTAAAACTGAGTACAATGTTAGCCTTCTTCAAGTCACCAGACACTTCTCCTGACAAAAACATTTGTATTTACCCAGAATTCCCTTATATTGTAATTCTTCAGCCTTTCATTTGTACATTCCGGGAGGGAGACTGTGTATGTACACGTATGTATATAGTGTCAGTACATTCAATTTTCCTCCTCTGAGGAGAAAAACAAGTGTCTCTGCCTGATTGTCCATATTAATTGGAAATTTTTGGAACGTCAGTGAATGGACAGGTTAAAAAGCATATTCTTCAAAAGCATCTTTTTTATTCTAGTCTTTTTATCCTCCACCTCCTCCACCACCTCCTCCCCCTTAATGGCCTAAAGTAACTGAAACCTAGCCTAGCCTTCACAGATTTTTGTCCTAAGTTTACATTTGGGATGGGCATAGTGTTAAGTCCTCCACTATGCCTGGATCAGACATCACAAAATGGGGATGGGAAAAAAAAGAGGAATCGAAGGATATATGCTTGTCTGCTGTTTTCCTGCTCAAACCCTGCTACTGCAGGTAGAATCAGTTCCTGCACTGAAATAGGACAGTCCTCTAAATCCTTTCATTTACACTGCCTGCAAATGACCATGGAGAATAGTGCCAGGCTAGCATGGAAGAGAGATATCTGTGCCACTGTTAAAGCCATGTCTACCAGCCTTTACTGCACTTACTGTGGGGAGCGGGAGGATTTCAGGGAGAGCTTCACCACCAGAAATCAGTCATGTACCCAGTGCAGCACAGAGATATTTTGATGCACAAGTTTTCTGAAGTATCGTGTTTTTGGCTGACTCCCAAAAGCTGAGATACTCTATGGAAGGTTCATGGTGTGCTCTGATGGAAGGTACCTGTTCTCCCCAAGCACCTCTGTTATTTTTTATTAGTTCAACAATAGATAAAGAGTGTATATGGAGCAGACTTCTTTTTGTTCCAGCTGTTTCCAAGGTTTATATTTGCAGGTGAATTGTACCAGGTCTGGGCACTGGGGGTAGCATTTGTGCTGCAGTGTACAGTCTCCCTCTCAAACATACAACAGCTGGCCATCCTCCTCTATTCACTTCATTCCTGCTCCCTCAATGTTCGGATATGCTTTGGACACTCTACCCCATTTGCTCTCTCCCTTTTATTCCCCTTTTGCTAACAATGAAAGGGCATATTCAGTTTGCATTCATGACTTCACATCACAACACTATTAAACAGTGTTATTTTTATCTACTTCCATCCCGTATCGATTCTAACCATTTTCATGGCCTCATAGAAGGCAGGAATATTGTTTCTTGGACCACCCTTCATTCAAGCTATAACTCTTTTTTCCTACCTAGCAAGTATTACATTTATTTCAACTTAGGATATTCGTTCACCATTGCTCAAAAAGCTTCATAAGTGTTTAACATTTATTTAGCTCTTTTAACATGGAGAATTTCTGTGGCATACTTGGAAAATTATGGCAGGGATCACTTAGGTAATAATAATCTTAGAATTATAGAATATCAGCATCATAGAGTCACAGAATGGTTTGGTTTGGAAAGGACCTTAAAGATCATCCCGTTCCAATCCCCCTGCCATGCACAAGGACACCTTGCACTAGACCAGGCTGCTCAAGGCCCCATCCAACCTGGCCTTGAACAAAGCCAGGGAGGGAGCATCCACTTTCCCCCATGCCTTGCCACCCTAATCATGAAGAATTTCTTCCTAATGTCTAATCTAAATCTTTCCCTCTCCAATTTAAAGCCATCCTTAAGAGCAGCTTAAGAAATTTGACATAATACTATACATAATTCTAATACTTTAGCAATGCATAGGTGATTTTTAAAAATACATTATTATACTTGCTAAACTCAATCCGAGTTTCAAAACAATTCACTAGTATTAAGCCATTACATACTACTTTAAAATAATTGTTAATTTCAGGTTTATTTTTTGCCCCTAGCTTGAACTGTATCTTATATCAAATCTGCAATGAATGGAATAGAAGAGGGGACTGTAAAATTGACATATTTAGACCATCAGCTGAGTCTGCAACCGAAAAAAAGGTAAACCTACCATACCTAAATGCCATGTGTTTTCCAATGTCAGTGACTGAAGTCGACAGTCTACAATACATTTCCAACAATGCTGTAATTTTACTTTTAAAAGTAGCAAACACTGCTTTTCTCATTTACTCAGCTTATGCACCAATTACAATATTTATTTTCCAGGAAAATTCACTCACTTGAAATGTATGCAGTTTTGTTACAGGACTGTACTGACAGAGCTCTTTCCAGGACCTGTTCCAACTCCTATACTTTCACTATTGTTGAGGTCTCCTCAGCTCTGCCAGTCTGTTTGTCAGACTGTTCATCCACAATTCAACAAAAATGAAAGATCAACAAAGTCAACCAAGAAATCCATAAGTCAAAGCTTCATGTTAGAAGCAGATAGAAAGGAACTATCAGACCTGTCCTTGGCATTTTACACCTTGAGGATGTAACACTTTTTTCAGTAACAATCTTCAGAGTTACAGCCTTGAAGACCCCAGTTGTAATTAAATGCTGGTAAGGGCATATCTTGGATCGTCAGTGTAGGCACATGCCAATGTGTTGTGTCAGAGAACAGCCTTCTATCTGTAAAAAACATTTCCACTCTCCCACAACATAACACCCTTATTGTGGAAATTATTACAGAAAATATGATGTCTTCAAAGTATTTTTAAATATGGTTATTTATATTGGTTTATGTATTTTATTCTGTTTTCAGTCCTCCTCACAAATTATCTTTTTTCGGTGTAGACTGATGCAATTTCTTGACCCTTTTCTGGAAGAAGAAAGAAAGACCGAAAAAAGGAAAAGAATAACTGAAAGGGCAGGAATGTTGAAGAACTGGAGTTTTAAAATTTCTCAAAAGATGTTGAATCTGATTTAGTAACAAAAAAAAAATGTTGTAAGTTCATGAATGAAGCCAAACCAATACAAGATACTGTCATTTGTTTCCCGATTCAAGGCCAGAAACTGCTCATCTTGTAAGAACTTTTAAAAAGCTATTCATATGTACAAAACAGATAGGACTATGGCCCTTTTTATTTGCATATATGTAAACATTTTACTTGTATTTATATAAACATGTTAAATATTTGTCCTTAATTATCAAAAATAAAGATGTTTAGAAACTGCATATTTTAGGTAAATGTGCCACAAACTTCCTGATGCTTTAGGTTTCACATACAAGTATCCATCTAAAAAGGCAAATAATCAATGATTATATGGTCGTATCTTAAAATTTCTACAATTATTTGATAGGTCTAATTAGCTTTTCTTTTGTGTTTTTGATATTTCCTATGCAAATAAGTGTAGTACCACAGGAATGCAACAATTGTTATCCACAGGTAATTAAAGCATGCCTTGGTAATGAATGTTCTCTTTTCAGAGAATATCCCAAATCCTACATCCTCCAAAGGGTGTGTAGCTTTCATGTGCAATTACAAAATGAGCTAGTAACTCAAATTTACAATATTTACTAAGTAAAAGGGGTCACACTACACTTTTCCCATTCACAAGCTTTGGCCTCAGACTTTCCAACCCTTTATTTATGAAAAATGAAATATTATGCTAACCATGACCTTTTAACAACAGCCTGTTCATAGTGGCCAAAGGTTTTTATTGCTGACCTATTAATCTATTAAAAAACAATAATTTCCCTGAGTGTCTTTTTTTTTTTGGAGGAGAAGCAAAACGGAAACACGAAGATTAAAATAGTAAGGATTAAAATTCCCTGAAACGTTCACCAAACACAGAATTTCTTCTTGTTTCTTCTGCCAGAATACATCAAGCAAATACTATAATTTATAGCTGCCCCTCATATAAATCATGAATCTACACAGGAAAAAAATCAGTTCTGTACATACCTCTCTTCTAGTAATGTTAAGTTTTCCCATGTCCATTAGGCTCTTACAACCTAATCTTGCTCTGCCAATTGCTCCCATGGTGAGATCATTAAGTAAATTATTTAAAGATCAAACAGCCTGCAGTGACAATGGAGTTCCATGTAAGGTAAATGCTTCAAAGCTCCCCTCCCCCTTTCTCAAATTATAGCTCTACAGGCTATTCATCACCTCTCGATGGGGCATGCCCCACCATTACTTGGCTTTTTGCTGCAGGCTAAGGTAGCACCACTAATTGGCCTTTGTAACAAAACTGACCTGTGGACAGGATAAAACTTGTTTGGAGCTTTAGAGACAACAATTATTCAAGGTTAAAAACACATCAATGCCACAGCTACGTCACTATAATAAGGGTGAATGAATTTCTTCCTCTTGGGTCTTAATGCGAAAGAATGCATTCGTGTTGTGCCCATGCCAAACAAAAGCTCCTTCAGGTAGTTGAACTAGTCCACTTTTCTTTCTTTCCCCCACCCCTTCTTTTTTAGCTCAAGGACAAGCAGGTCTATCATTTTCTTTATTTCCTCAGAGCCCCTCACAGTGAGGGCCCTTTGATCTCCAAGAATAATGGTAGATGGAACAATTTAACTGCTTCATACAGGTGCAGGAGTTTATTTGACAGGTTACTGCTTTTATTTCTAGCACATTAGCTGCAAGCATGCAAATGGGGTCTTGACAGATTCAAGCAGGTAGATCAGAATTTTATTTTTTTATTTAAGAAGCCTCAGCAAAAGCCTGGCCACACCTGCAATGATGGCATGGTTTAGAACCCTGCATAAATTAAAGACAGGTATGGCCATTGAGTTCCCTGCTGTGAATGAATTTTTACAACTCAGGAAGACAACATGTAGGGGAAAAAAAGCGCTCGATTAAGTAAACAAAGTGGGATCCAGTCACTCACATCTTAAAGTAAAGAGTTCTGCTTAATCTGAGTTATTTTAAAATAAGTTACTGTCCTAGACATCCACTTACATTGTATTGCTTATAAAAGAGAACCGAATGTAGCATAGATGCAAAGTGGAGGAAAACATTTTCAAATCACGTTTATGCAGACCAGTGTTTTTTTCCCAAAGGATGATTATTTGTATGAATTATCTCACAGTTTCATGATTATGACTAGGGCAGTGAAAATCTGCCTTTAGGAGCTTTGCAGACTGAGGGGATTTTCACTCTTTTTTTGGTTTTTTTTCTTAGTTTGAGTGTCATTGAAATTACTTCTGTAAGGAGATGCTATTCAGTAGTCCACCAGCTAGTGATAAGTCTGCTAAAGATTGCTTCTTCAGAATGTTGCCACTTATGGAAGCCACACAGGCATTTAACAATTATTTTCTTCTCCTCTCCTGCTTTGAGCTTGATGTTTGGTTTTCAACGAGTTGTAGTTCTTCATAGAATATCCTGCCCTTCATGTCATGTATTCAAAAAAAAATAAGGCTTGGTATGCATGGATTTTGTACCAGCATAAATAATTTATTTGGAAGTATTACATCAAAACTGGTAGTGTAGATGCAGTTACTCTAGCATAGAGGTATTACCTAGCATAGAGGTATTTTACACGTATTTGACTTGTGGGAAAATTTATTCTAGATTAAATGACTTTATGTCAATATAAGTACTTTCGCATTGCAGGACTATAAAGGTAAGTGTGCTACTGTATTTAAAATTATAAAACTCAAAGTCGCATTTAGATTACTCTCCATCTCTGCTGACACAGCTGTGATGGAGTGGCATGTGGAGAGATAAGACAGGCAGGCAGCACTAAGAAAGATTCTGTGTAGACCCCTGAAGATTAGCTGAGTACCAGCTTTTTCTTTCCAGTCTGAACTACTGCGACCCTAACAAGTGCTTTGTTGTTGCAGTGTGCTGGTAATGCACTGCTTCTCAGCTATTGCACTCCTGGGAGACGTGTGGCCTGTTTCTCACCTGTATGGCAACAACTGTAGCTGTTAAACAGATTTGGTGAAAATTACAGTCCAGTTTTCCAGGCAAAATAATGTTCTCAGAGAGGTAACAGAGACACAGGATTGCAGTGAGGAATGGATACTGACAATAACTTCTGGTCAGTTTAACTCTTTCTAATTTGTGCACATCGAATCTCATTTGAATATAATTTCAACACGTTGTATATATTCAGGCAAACTTCTGTTTTACCCCACATAAACACCGCATTCCAGAAGACAGCTTGAGCCACGTTTAAATGTTTTAGAGGAAAAGTCCTAAAGTGAAGTTCCTAGGATAAACTTTTCCCTGTAAAAGTACAGAACCTCGAAATTCTGAATTGGACATAAACGACAATTTTTTGTCATTGCAGTATAAGGCCTTGGATTGTGTCACTACCTGGCAAGATTTTTTCTGTTCACACACCCCTAGAGAAATTTTGGGACCAGGTGTTGGGAGAAGCATTTTACACAACTTCATGCTCTTTTCTTGTAGTTCCTGTGGGGGCTTCACACTGCTGCAACGCTGCAGGGTAAGAAACCATCTTGTATAGGTCAATTACTATCTGCAGAGTTATCCCTCCTGAGAGTTTTCTAAGATGTTCTGCCACTCACAAGTTGGATTGTAAATGGTTGCCGTTTAGCATACTAACACTGCTCCTGTTGTGGCCACTTCACCGTGGGACAAATTCACCCAGTAGCAGAGCAGAAGGGACATGTTCTACCCTGCAGAGCAGCAGATTGCTGGAGAGCTTGCAGTTTCTATGTCGCTGTGGGAAATGCTGCCAAAAGCCCGTAACACAAAGGCAGACAGTTCCCCCAGGCCAGACTGCAGGCTCTGCCATGGCTGGTTGTCCTGTGAGGGACTCACCAAGAGATCAATATCTGAAAGCAAACTCATTTCAGTATTAAATTCTTTCTTCTTCACTCCGCACCAGCTGTCCTAGGATGCTCACCAACAGGCACTCCTTGTTCTAGAACAAACAACCTCCTTCTTTGTTTGTTTGCATGTTAATTAACAAGCAAATTCTCATTTGGAAAAAGCTGAACATCAGGATGTGGGAAAGACTGGCTCGGAGACACAGCAATGAGTCCTATCGGCAGTCTGCTGCTCTAGCTCCCACAATCGGAGTCCAAGAAATAAATGTGTGGTGTCTCAGCTGCCAAAATAGTTTCAATAAAAAAGGGGATGTGTAATGCATTAATGATCTGATATTTCAGAATATCTAATGAAAAAGACCCAAAGACTTTCACTGCTCTGCCTGTTTCACCCTTTCTATTTTAACATTAGAAATAAAATATGCTGCTACAGATTGTATTTCTGCTAAAGCTATTACAGGTTTATGACAGTGCTAAAACAGTGCACCAAACATGGAAATTAGTGTTACAGTCTTCTAGGGTTCTTTATTGCTCTTATTTAACGAAAAATATAATAACTTTTTGGCACTTAAATGTAAGTAAGAAAGTCCATTATTAAAAACTTTGAATTTGTATCTGGTAACCAATCAATCAAACTTAATTTCCAAGTATTTTTCATACATAAATCTTAAAGAACTCTGGAGCACACATTTCCCAATATTCAATGGATTTGAAGCTAGACTATTAAAAGCACAACTTCAGAAGATGTTGGTGTATGATCATATATCGTTCCAGTTACAACATACATCTGCAATAAATATTTTCCTAAGGGTTTTTTTTCTGAAGAAATTTGTTTTTTTTTAAATCAATGCTGGTGTGATATGGCAGTCAATGATGACATGCATTCAATTCTTAATTATTCTGGGTTTTTTTGCAATAGATTTTCAAAAAAGAGTAATGTTTCAGTGGACAGCATTTCCCCCTCAGTAAATAGTTAATAAACAGTGTGGCTTCATGTTTTGGATTACTGGCCAGCTGAAATGGAACTCTTTTTCACACTGTGGCACTGATCATGAAAACATCCATGAATTGTTCTCAGGTTCCCAATGTTCTGTCCAAACACAGATTGTGACAAATATTTGAAGTGGCTTTCACTGGAATCACCCTGACTGGATGATTTCAGCTGGATTGGTATTCTTCTGCAGTGATTTCTGTTCATGTGTAAAACACACTGTATTTCCAGGAGGAATCCATAAGGGAATATGGAGAGTAAATAACCGCGAACATTATTTCTAGAAGAGATGGGTTCATATGGCAGAGCATATAGATGTCTTACACAACCACCTCCACATGCTGCAGTTGCAAACCCATGCTAAGGGTCACACTGCAACTGCCTGTGGTTCCCAGAAAACAAGAGAGCTCCACAGTGCTCTTGACTGTACCACTTTTCTCTGTAATTTTTGCACCTCATCTAAGTATAGAATCTAACCGGACAAAGCACTTTGCTGTATTTCCAGCGCTCTCTATTTTCAAGACAAGAAATAAGTGGTTCAGCAGGTTTTTTCATCCTAAATTCTCCATCTCTGCCAGCTGATTCTCTGTAGAGATCGAGGGAAATAACAGTCCATTTTGCAGTTTCACTATTAAAGCTTGAAAAGTTGCCTCCCTCCCACGTTTTCACAAATCTGCATTTATTCTGCTATTTAAATGAGGTATTTAAATGAAAACTAAAATTTATACTGGTCCTATTAATTAAAGTACATAATCTTTTTTCTATGTCCAACTGAAGATGTAACCATCTTAACCCATAGCAAACAAAGCTATATTTGAAGTTAGAAAGTAAGAGAAAGAGCTGTTACCTATCAAATGACCAGTGGAGAACTGTCATAACTTGCCTGTCATAAGACCCTGCTCCAAACACATAAGAATGTCAGGGAGGAAGGACCAAAACTGGATTTGGCATGAATAGTTCTCCTCAAGCAATCAGCTAAAACAGTGAGGACCTTGGCTTGCTAAGATCAGTAGAGCCATAGTAAAAGAATTATTAGCTTTATTATTAATTAATTTTCAATACAAATCTCCCATCAATTATAAAGTCTATTCAAATCCTACATCTAAAGGTGACAGGTTAATATATCTAATGCATTTTTAAGTTACGATTTAGTCATCAAAATAACTATAATAATTATGTGTTTCTCTAGACTATCTACGCATAGAATATTAAGCAGCACCAAAACAAAGTATTTTTTTCTCACCTATACTGAGTAATAGATCTCTTGATTTTACAGCTTTTTAAGTGTCTGTTTGATGAGTTAAAGATAATGAGTCTTAAGGTACAACCTTCTTCATAATATTTCACTTCACAATCACAAGCTTTTTCTGTCAAAAGACGAGAAAAAGTGAACGGGTCACTTTCCAGTGACTTCAAGGGCTTCAAATCTGATTTCTGACTGAGCTTGCAATTTTACGGATATTTGGATTCACATACATATTCATCTAATTGACATTACTTTGCAGTCTTAATTTCTCAGAACTCTTACCTGTCAATGAATCATAGAATCACCGTGTTGGAAAGGACCCACTGGATCATCGAGTCCAACCATTCCTAACACTCCCTTAAACCATGTCCCTAAGCACTTCATCAACCCGTTCCCTAAACACCTCCAGGGAAGGTGACTCGACCACCTCCCTGGGCAGCCTGTTCCAGTGCCCGATGACTCCTTCTGTGAAGAATTTTTTTCTGATATCCAGCCTGAACCTCCCCTGGTGGAGCTTGAGGCCATTTCCCCTTGTCCTGTCCTCTGTCACTTGGGAGAAGAGCCCAGCACCCTCCTCTCCACAACTTCCTTTCAGGTAATTGTAGAGAGTAGTAAGGTCACCCCTCAACCTCCTCTTTTCTAGGCTAAACAACCCCAGTTCTCTCAGCCGCTTCTCGTAAGACTTGTTCTCCAGCCCCCTCACCAGCTTCATTGCTCTTCTCTGGACACGCTCCAGAGCCTCGACATCCTTCTTGCGGTGAGGGGCCCAGAACCGAACACAGTACTCAAGGTGCAGTCTCACCAGGGCCGAGTACAGAGGGAGAGTCACCTCCCAGGACCTGCTGGTCACACCGTTTCTGATACACTCCAAAATGCCATTGACCTTCTTGGCCACCTGGGCACACTGCTGGCTGTCCTGTATTTGGGTTTGTGTGCCTTAGAGTTTCAGAAACTTTTTTCCTCGTTTGTTTCTTTCCTATTTCACAACCTTCCTCCAAGACTCTTTCATACCATCTTGGCCATAGTGTCTTCAGCAAATTTTGTCCTGGAGAGCAAGTTGCTAATTCTGGTAGTAAATAAATATTTTCTCTGATTGTTCCTGAAGAACAGCAGCTTTGGATTTTGGAATAACCTCTACTGGCTATTTCATGTACTTTGTAACAGCACAGCTGTTACTTCTCCTTATTTGCTCTATCTGTACTTGAGTCCTCCTGTGCTCTTGAGCGCTGTTCAAAATCCCCTGGCAAAGCTGTAATGGATCTTAAAGAAGATGTGTGGGAATATCTGCACTACTAGCTGGTGAAGTACATAGAAGGAAGGACTAGAGTTTGATTTGTTGCAAGCCACTTTGAGTCTAGTATCTCATGTCTGCCTCATTGCTTTACTGGCGATGAAGTTTGCTTTGGCCACTGGTCCCAAGCACGGGACCACCTACCTAAAAGAAGGTTGTAGAGAGGTGGGTATTGGTCTCTTCTCCCAAGTGATAGGTGATAGAAGAAGAGACAATGGCCTTAAGCTGAGTCAGGGGTAGTTTAGATTGGGTATTAGGCAAAATTTCTTCTCTGAGAAGGTTATCAAGTACTGGAACAGGCTGCACAGGGAGGCAGTGGAGTCACCTTCCCTGGAGGTGTTTAAAAGGTGAGCAGATGACATGCTTGGGGATATGATTTAGTAGTGGACAGGTACGGTTGGAGCTGATGATCTCACAGATTTTTTCCAACCTAATGATTCTATGATTCTATGACTCTTACCACTTTTAAACAAATTTTGATCCTTAGTCTTTCACTGCAAATTAAGAGCAATTTAGCGTATTATAAGAGATGAAATGTCTTTGGGCATCTCCACAGGGAAAAAGTTGTTTGTTTTTTTTTTAAAAAAAGACAGTTACATCCTTATTTTGCTGTTTGAAATCAGTTTGGTTTGGCTAGCACTTACCACTTGCTGTGGTGAGCACAGTTGCAGTGAGTCTTTTATTGCTAGTTGATTTCTTTAATAAAAACAATGCTGTATTTTACTAGTTCTATAGGATTACGTAAGTAGCCTATTACAATAAGTAGAGGTGCATTTGCCTGAAAATATGGGTTTTTCTCTTCTTAGCGTATGACTGCTATGGACTATTATCCATTTCACCCCCGTAGACTGAACCATAGCACCGCATAATGCTACTTGAGTCCATTTTGAGAAGACTGCAAATTGTCATATTTTTTTGTTAGAGTAATGATCAAATATTGATATTTCTTCAGTTCATACAAATGGATACAATCTTTTTACACACAACTTTGTCAATATATTCTGATGTTCACATTAGGGATTTGGAAATCAATGTAGTTTTCCTGTTATTCTTTTATGATTAAATCAATTGGAGTTATTTACTCATAGCAGAAAATATGGGGGATTGCCAACCCTATGGCTCGGTGAATTGCTTTCTCACTACTGCTGCCCTGTAATGAGAAGGTACAGGTTCTCTTCAGGGGTTGACTAAACTTGCTCATGTATAGCAGCAATTTGAGGTACAGAAATTGTTTATTATTAAGGGCTAGCAATGTTTCCTGCCAAAGGGCATCTTCATCATTTGCCATTACATTAACATTGACAAAGCATGGTAATAATAAAACCCAGCAGTGGTGATCATATGGAGGAAAATAGCAGATACTTGGCAATTCAGCTTAAACCAGCATACTTTATACTCCTGGGGCTGAGAGACCAGACAAAAGACAATGGAATAATCAAATAGATGCACAACAGGACCTTTGAAAATACCGTTCTTGAGATTTGGAGCTATAAAAAGACAGAAGACTGTGCATTAAAGAGATTTGTATTAAAACTTCACACAAAAGCTGCAGCAGCACAATCTGATAATCCAGACATGGCAAAAAGATTTTGTTTATCTTTCAGAGACAAGAGTAAATATTAGTTTGTACAGCAGGTTTGAGCAAAGCACAGTTAATGTATTGGAATGCAAGGCTTACATTGCTGGAGTCTAAGTTTCCATATTAATTTAATTTCTGTGTGCATCATCCATACTTTTCTTCTGGAAAGGTAAGGGTGTGTATGTATGTAATAATTGATAGATAATTGGCAGTTCTCTTTATTCATTTAGAGAAAAGCACCTCACATTCATTAAAATATGTGAGTTCCAGCCTATTTGATTATCCTAAAACCCGATTAAGCATGAAATCCCTCTATTCTTATTTTGCGCAGCTCAATACTGAACCTTAAATTTGAAAGCCTATGATCTAAAAACTACCGTTAAGGGGAAATAAAATCACCTAGAAATAATTCTTTTTGCTATAGTGCCCTCTGCTTGAAACTAAGGCAAAGAAAATGGTACACTAATCAAGGTGGTGAGCTTCTCAAGCTTTAAACAAACCACTCTCTTAAAAATCATCATGAAGTACACTCCTGTATCGCAGGTACCATTACTTTTACCCACGTAATTATATGTGGGTTGGATATCACTGAGGAAATAAATTTAGGTCCTGTTCAAATAAATCTCATGAACATATAGGTGCCTGCTATATCTACACGTCCATCTTACCAGCCTCACAGTACTTACGAACATACTTAACTAACTTTAAATTAAGGTTACTCCGGTACTGCAAACACCATGGAGATAGCTACTGGCCTTGCATTCATTTTCTCACTTCTTCTCCTCACTAGACATCTACAGAGCTACACATGCACAGCTGTGGCCTTGCTCTGTACATCTTTGGCCTCACTGTAGATGCCCTACTATCCTAGAGATAACAAAATCTTTCAGCTATGTTTTGGCTGGGCAGAGGTGATGATAATAGTAACCTAAGAAGTTTAAATTTTTTTCTGGGGAGGGAATGGCAAGCCTTATACTGAGTGGAAAAAAAATAGATTTTTCAGTATTTAAGCCAAAGGGTAGGTAACAATTTGTAGGCTGTTTATTAGATTTTAAGAACCCGAAGCTTCCTGGTCAGATTTTCTCCTGAAACAGCATACTTTCCATAAGTGAAAAAAACGGTAGGAAACAAGTAGGTGGGTTATAGTGCCTTGATTCACCAAACCTTTTGTTAAGTTAGAGTGGCAGAGGTCTTCTTCAGGCTTCATCAGCTGGAGGAGGTTCCTGTCTAGTTTTGTTTGCAGGCAACTTCTTTTCTAGTTGTATGCAGGTGGGTTTTACTGGCTGTGGAATACACCTCAAAAAGAAAAATTTGGATTTTGAGAAACAAAGGAAAATATAAATGTTTTAATGCTAGAGGCATGAAGGAAAACAATATCTACTCTGTTGCCTGAGGACTGTATCATAAGCATATAGTTCTGCCATTTAGCAATCATTATTATGAATGCTCAGAAAACCTTCTGGACAGTTATCATTTTGGGACAACCAAGTAAAGAGAAGGAAATCCCTCAAAAAAGTAAGATTTTAAAAGTGAAATCCTGGAAAAAAGATCATGTCTGCCAAGCCTTAATCAAAAGTGATTTTTGTGGCTGAATTTTAAGCTTCTTAAATCTGAGTCTGTAAAGAAAGTGCTTACAGGTCATTAATTATATCAATAAGATCGAGTGTGTCTACAGTAAAAGTCAGGTGCCAATTCATAAACTTAATATACAGCCAAACACAAATGTGAACAATGGCAAGTTTGATAAGGCAGCAGTGTATGTAGATCTCACTTGAAAATCAGAAGACGTAATTTCTTATCTTTGGAAGAAGTGATCTCATAAATTGAACTCATT